>NW_016805314.1:3940069-3994419 GCF_001698545.2 Rhinopithecus bieti
CAAGGAACAGAACTTTTTAAAACTAGGAACATACGTGGTTCTTGGAACAGGGTTGAAGGAATGGTGTTTTTTTCTCTCCTGGCAGGCCTGGCACCTAGAGGGCCCCAGGAAAATGACCAGTGTGACCCAGAATTGGCTCTGCCTGGCCTAAGCCCACCAGTGAACAGAGAGTGGGGCAAGTAGGCTGATCTGGGCCTGGCATGGGAACAGGCTCTTCCCCTTTCTCCTCACAGCCTCAGGCCTCTGTGGTTCTGCCCAGAAAGGGGCCATCCGAAGTGCCTACCCACTCCTGCCCTGGCCACCTGGTGAAGGCAGAGGCCGGCAGCTGTGCCACCTGTAGGAGCTCAAAGCAGCCACTGGTCAGCAGTGCAGGCCAGACCAAAGCTGGTGTGGAAAAGGTGCTCTAGAGGCAGGAACAGGACGCTTCCAGACCACACCTCTCCTCGCACCGCGGGCTGCTCTGTGTGAAGTGCCTGATTTCTGTGTCAGAGAATTCCGGACTCGGAACCAGGTCATGTTCTGCCACTAAGAAGTTGGGCTGAGGTTAGCAGGTACTAACATTTTCTACCTCGGCTTCTCATCTGTAAAAGGATGGAGGAGCTTGGACCAGGTCAGTGGGTTTCAAACACACAGAATGTGTGAGGTGGCAGAGGAGCCGGGGTCTTTAGACCCTCTGGCCTTCCACTTTTCTTCCATCCACAAGCAGCGTTTTTGTTGTTGTTTTCTTAACTCTCCCTGCTCATACCTGGAGCAGCTTTTGCTTCCATATAACATTTAGAATAAAGGAATGTGTGATTTGTAGGAGTTTGAAAACATCTCGAATCCATGGTCTGTAAGCATCGCCTGTAAGATGGCACAGGTGTTCTCCTGCTGCTTTTGCAAACTTGCTGAGGCTGTTTCCTCAGGTGTCTGCAATCTTCCTGTAGGCTGTGCACAGAAGGGTGGTGTGAAACAGTGGGGAACACTCCAGCCTGGGGACTAGGATCCTGGGTTTACCACCTTTCTCTACCCCCTACTGACATCCTGGTTATCCAAGAGAACATGATCTCTTTTCTTCCAGCTTCTTTTCTTCACCTGTAATATAAGGAGGCTGAATTCTGATGTCTATGCCAGCATTCTTATCCTGTGAGCTGAGCATCAGGTTTTGAGATTTTATTCTCTCTCTCTCTCACGCCTCATACAGGCTGTGCACATGTAGACTATTGACTGACCCAAAGAGAAAAGCTTGAGGGTCAGGAAGTGTTACCCAATGTGGTTCACTTTGTAACAGCTCACAAGGCCAGGCCAGCGGAGCCCAGAAAGCAGGTGCTGATGCTGAGAGTAATTTGCTCTTCTTGCTCTACTGCTGCTGCCTGGCCTGTCGGCCTAGAGCAGACAGAACTGTGTGCTTTGAGCCATCCAGGCCCAGTTCCCAAAAGACATTGTGTGGAGATCAGAGGAAGGAAGAGACTGGTCCCTGCACTTGTGGGACTAGTCTCTCATACATTAGGATATCTTTCAAAAACACAAATATAAAAGGTACTAAAGCAGCTGCATGCTGGGGAGATAGAGCAGATGAACAAACATGAATGGGTACCATGCCGGAGAGATGTCCTTTGCGTGGGATGTGGAAGGGAGAGAAGCTACTTTAATCCAAGTAAAGACCACACTGGGAACCTGTTCAGCCACAGCCGTGTGGGCAGTGATGGGTGAGCGTGTCCTGCAACTGGACCTTTAACCAGCACGCTTGGCCGTGGCGTGTGCACTCTGCTGAAACAGAAAGGTCCGGCCACAGTACCAACATCTTCCTGTTCTTTCTGTTCCCCAGATACCACTTGAAAGATGTCATTGTAGGGAAGATATACTTCCTGCTGGTGAGAATCAAAATCAAGCACATGGAGATAGACATCATCAAGCGAGAAACGACAGGTACAGGCCCCAACGTGTACCACGAGAACGACACGATCGCCAAGTACGAGATCATGGACGGGGCACCAGTGCGAGGTGAGACTCTAAGCCCAGGCCTCGGCCACCACAGCTTTTCTCCCATGTCCTGCACAGAATTCTGGAGGGGCTTGGGGGATTACACTGTCGAAGTAAGATGTCCTCTTAACCTGTAACTTATTAATCTCCCAGTTTACACCGTGGGTGCCAATAAGGAAGAAAAGGAAGGCTGAGTATGTAGAACTTCAGGCTACTATCCCATCTTCACCCTGAAAAGTTCCGCTTAGACTTGGGATAATATACTGGGCTTGTACTTAAGATTGAACCTCAAGCGTCGCTTTGAAAAGTCCAGGTTGAGCAGATATGGTTTGAACAGGTTTCTACCTCTTCCTGTTGACATTCTGGCATTCTCTGCCGCTCGGGAGCAAGGGACGCCTGCACAGCAGCCGTCTGTGACTTGGTTCTAGCACCGATTTATTCTCTGAATTCACTTGTCAGGTAGAAAGAGCATTACTAGATACTTCAGCCAACACCACCAGGTGCCCAGATAGCCCTGGAACTTGCTGGAAGCGTCCTCTCCCAGTCCCAGGGAGCTAACGTTACATCTGGGATAGTGGAGCTGGAAGCCCTTTGTCATTTGGGGACCATGATTATCTGGAAGAAGCAATCGTTTACATTCTTCATTGGCTCTTTAGCCACTCTTCAGGAACAGTGAAGACTGTCTTCATTTTGAAGTGCGTGGTGCTTCCAGGGTTTTATTTGGCTTATTCCATTTACTCCCACAGGCTGTTCTGTGTGGAAGGAGTGCCACAGATTTAGCTGCCTGCAGCTCTGGGGACACTCGGGTGTTACCGTGCCAGGCCCTTGGAGGGCTGGGACCAAGCTCTCCTGACACTCTCTGATGTCCCATTTTGTCACTGGCTGTGCAAATAGAGCCAGCTGTCATTTTTCCTGTACAAATGAAATGGGTCACTGAGAATCCATGTAAAACAGCAGATAATTATAAGATGGCTTATATTTAGCTTTAGACCACATTATCAGTTTGGTCTTTCTTGGTAGAATTACTGCCCTGATTTTGTTGCACTGATACTAGAAAAGGCCTGATGTTAGAGCTGGAAGGGATCTATAGTATCATGCCGTCCGATTCTCTAATTTCCCCATGAGAAAACGAAGGTCCAGAGGAAGCAGCAGACTTAACTCACAAACCAGAAAAGCAGTTCATGCAGAACTGAGGCCATAGTGAGGACTTTCTCCTTTCCAGACCACCATACCACCCTGCCAGTCCACACAAGAGGGAGGATGTATTTTGGGGGGTGTACACTGAGAATGGAGAAAGATGGCATCAGAACTGCGGGGTGAAATGGTGACTTAACTGGACTTTGACAGCTGCCTCTTGAAAACCCAAAAACTAAACATATTGCATGTAATCAAAAAATGCTTATACTAATAATACCCCTGTGCTGTTCCCACTCAGTTGCTCTCTGTTTTGGAGGAGACATAAGAAGCTGCAACATGACCTGGAGTGAAATTGGAAAGTCACATTTTTGTTTCAGCCACCTGCTGGGCAGCAGAGCGAGTGCACCTTCCCAGAAGGCAGAAGTGCGCCTGTGCTGCACTCCAGTGGCCTCTCTGCAGTGGTCAGAGTGACCTGGCATAAGGGAGAGTGCGTCACCTTGCCCACTGTGCTGACTCCTGCCTTCCTCCTGCAGGAGAGTCCATCCCGATCCGGCTCTTCCTGGCAGGGTATGAGCTCACGCCCACCATGCGGGACATCAACAAGAAGTTCTCTGTGCGCTATTACCTCAACCTGGTGCTGATAGACGAGGAGGAGCGGCGCTACTTCAAGCAGCAGGTGAGGGCCAGGCTCCTCCTCCAGGCCCCGATGCCCTTGGGACAGCACAGGAGGCTGTCTTTCCTATGAAAGGTCAGGCTCCATTTTTGCCAAGAGGTGGGAACATCAGGTCGCCCACAATTGCGCAACAAGAATGAGGATCCCCACTTGGCATTAGAGTCTGCTTCCTCGGGGCTGCTCCTGCAGCCACCTGTCCTTTTGGCCCACACCAGAGGCGCTGGCAGCTGCTGCCTTTGGTGAGAGAAGCAGAGGAGGTCCTTACCCAAGATTCCCCAGGACAAAGTTGGGAGCCTCTGGAAACCTGTCCCCATGCCTCCCTCTAAGGTGTCACACCGCCCCCTTTCAATTCTGCAGGAAGTGGTGTTGTGGCGGAAGGGTGACATCGTACGGAAGAGCATGTCCCACCAGGCGGCCATCGCCTCACAGCGCTTCGAGGGCACCACCTCCCTGGGTGATGTGCGGACCCCCAGCCAGCTGTCTGACAACAACTGCAGGCAGTAGGCCCCCCAGGGCCAAGAAGATGCTGGGCATCCACCCAGCACCCCCATCTACCAACACCAGCGGCTGGGGGCGGGGGCGAACCTTGTGAGGCTCAGTTGACCCGTTACTTGCAACCTGAAAACAAATCATGTTTTTGACTTAAATTCTTTTTTCTGGAGAACCCAAGGGGCTTGGGGTGGGAAGCCGTGTCTCCTTGGGATTCTGTGGCCGATGTGGGATAGGAAGAGGTAGCATCCTGGAAGCCAGCCTCTCTGGCTGGGGACATGAGCAAAAACACCTTCTCGCGGCTGCTTGCTCTTAGAGGGAGGGAGAGCAGAGAGCACGCCATCCTGGGCTCCTGGGCTCTCGAGCTCCTGATCCCAGGATCTGAGCATGGTCCCTGGACACCTGGATTCTGAGCGCCCAAAGGGCCCTGGCGTTGGTCACATCTTGTACTCCCTCTACTGTCTCTAGGTAGTGGCAGGAGTTGGGCCACCCCCCTAAAGGCAGGGGGGAAGACTCATGATTGGGAAGCTACCTCTTTGGGAATGTTGGAGTGGTGATCTGAGTTCCCACGGCCACCTCCTTTCTGGGCCACTCAACTGCTGGGACCCAGGCACCTCCCTTCTCCATCCTCTTTGATTGTCGTAATGTCCTGGAACAGAAGCCTGCTGGAATGCCTTGGGAACAGAGGAAGCCCTGGGGTCAGTGTCGATGCACGGATGGCGGCAGGCTGTTGAACCCAGAGCTGAACCCAGCCCCAAGCGAAGATCAGTGCCATGGCAAACTGCCTGCCTTCAATGTCGTCACTCGGTAACCCAAGTTCTGGGCTGTTCTAGGTAGTTACTCCATGTTGACCCAACAAGTCCTTAACAAAAAGGGCCTGTTTCCTTAAGACCAATCCTAGGAATGGGCCTTCGATCCCTCCCCCCTTGCTGAGAGTGAACCCTCATTCTCTCCTTCACCCTCCATTTAATTTCTGGAATTGAGGGTTTTAGTTTTCGAACCGTTGCCTAAGGCTGCTTCTTACTAATGCCAAGCCCCTTTACCCTCTCCTATAGCGTTACACGGGAGACCAGAGGCCTGGGCAGAAAGCTGCCTGCCCCACACTTCCAAATCATTTCTGGGCTTGCCAAATGTCATCTTCATCGTTGACTGACCCAAGTGGAGCCGTTGGTTGTGTGCTTTTAAAAAACACATATAAAAAACTCTTGCCGAGTATTCTTGTTATGCCAGAGAGGAAGGCCCACTTCTCCCTCTATGCCTCTGCTCTGGGGCCATATGGTAGGGCAAAGTGTTTAGTGTCCTTTTTCTTATGCCTCCCTGGAAATGACAGGCATACTCTCGATTGGCCTCCTTCCCTTTATTTAGAAAGACCAAGCAGGCCCACTGGGCCAACAGCGTACAGTGTTTGGCGGTCAGAGTTCTTCAGTCATTTGGAAAGTTTAAGAAGTTGGTTCCTGTGTCACCTTGCAGTTAGGTGCCGGAAAGGAAGACTCCTGTTTTCCGAGATCAGCTGCAGTCTCAGGTCTTTGGCAGGGCTCATGCGATCAGGCTGAGACTGGAGGGGAGAGGCATTTTGGGGTAGCCTGCGGAGGGTAAACTGGGGGGCAGCAGAACCAAAAAGCCAGCAAGGTTGTTTCCCCATGCTGGGTCTCGTGTTCAGGTGCGACGCACAATCCTCATGGGAACAGGACCACCCAGGCGCTGCCCTTGATGATCAAGGTTGGGGCTTAAGTGGATGAGGGAGGCAGGTTCTGGGTTCCTTGCCTTTTCAGAGCATGAGGTCAGGCTCTGTATGCCTCATTTTCCTAGCTGATACTCTGACTAGAAGCATTTGTCAATTCCTTTGCCTCCCAATTGACAACACACGTTCATTTTCCAACCTTCCTAACATCTTAAACCTTTCTTCTGGGAGAACTAGAAGGTAGAATTTGCTTTGATTCTCTCAGGTGCTGTGCACAAGCCAGGTCTTCTGTTTTCTCTTACTCTACCCACAGTCTTGCCTTCTCTATCCAACTGTGAAAGTGAGGGGAGGCTCCTGTCACCCTCTCTTAAGGTCCCCAAACCTGGGAGTGCATAGGTACTAAATCAAGCAGTGCAACTTGTAATTAAGCAGCTGCAGTGTTTACATGTTTCTTAATGTGTCATCTTTTCAATGGCTGTATTTTAAAAGAAGATGATTTGTTTTAATGGTCTTTCTGATTAAAGGAAGCCCCTGTGGCTTTGGAGGCATTGTGCCCATGGTCCACCAAGTTCTGTGGTCTCTTCCGTCTTACACGGTCCCATCTCTGACACTTGGGGAAAGACAAATCCCCGCCCTGATTTCCCTACATAGTGCCTGTGCTCTCACTGTATAGCCCCTGGTGGAAAATGATGAATACTTTATTAGCCACCTGTTTGAGACAAGCATACGGCTGAGAAATGAATTCAGTTCTTATCCCTATCTGGCAATTTACCTAGAACTGCTCATGGGATGGTTTAAACCTCTGTGGGAGCCAGATGATGTAAGGGGCAGGTGAGCAAGGCTGGTGTAGAAAGAAAAGTTCATTCCAGTGGGTGTTACCAGACTGAGCGTCTCAGCCCTACCTCCTGCAATTTGCTACAGAACTACTAGTGATCATGAAGAAAGACGGTGGAGGCAGCCTTGCATCTTGGAGCGGCCAGAGGAGCCTGCCTGGAGGTAAGAGGTCTGCAGCGGGGAGTATCCCACTGCACTCAGTGTGGTTTTAGAAGAAAAGTTTTTCAACTTTGATATTATTTTATTGAAAAAAGTACACAAAAACTACTTAGCTACACAAGCCCAGGTGAGCATAACAAGCAAGCCCCTCACACCTTTTTTGTCTTGGAGTAATTTCTTGCCCATTCCAGCAGTAATATCTCAGTTAACTTGGTTCCTTTTCCTCCAGGCTCAAAACAAAATCAAACTCTTCTAAAAAAAAAAAAGGAAAAAGGAAGAATTAGGTACTAATGTCTCCTCTTGAACAGGAAAGTTGTGCCAGGCACAGGTACATTTTACATGGTACTAAGGCGAGCAGTCATTGGTTCAAAACTATTTACCAGGTGCCAAGCACTGTAGAGTACTGGGTCATAGTAACAGGTAACTCAGGCCACATTCCCTCCTTCATGGATGTTACAGGTGAGGATGCTGACAGAAAGGTGAGGTACCATGCCCAAGTTTCATCAGCTAGTAAGTGGGAATTCATGAGGTCATTCTGGTATACGGACGATATAGGAGAGGGCCCACTCTTACCTTGCGTCAGGGGTTGGATTGATAATCTCTGGCGACTGAAGAGAACCATATTTTTTAAGGGGCCACCAGTAGCTTTGTGAGCTTGATGATAGGATTTGAGCTCAGCCAGGGGAATGAAACGCTTCATCATCCGAACAAACTGTACATCCACCTATGTGACAACAGGGTACATGATAGAAAGATGTGTGTAGGCTGACTCTGCCCACTGTATTTTTAACCGCCTGCAGGAAGCTCCTGTCTCATCAGTATCACCTCATGTGAGTAAGTGCTGGGCTGTGTACCTTGACCTACAGTCACCCCAACCGTCTTCCTCCCCTTGTTCATCCTTCCCTTGTCATGAAATGGAAGCACAGTCTTTACCATGGACCACTTAGGGTTGTCCTCTTTGCTAGATGGGTCATAATGGGGATTGTTTTTCTCAAACTGTGTGTGGTCTGGGTAAGCCTCTTTCACGATCTGAAACCAAAACAGAAGTTTTGAATCATGTGCCTGCAGTCAGCTCCACAGCCAATCTTTAATCCATATCCAACTTTCATTTCTTACCCTGAACATTTTTACCCCATCTGCCTTGCTGTAGAGCCAATGGGGGCTCAGAAATTTGGAAATAATATAAAGTCTAATATATAGACTAGGAAATCAACTCTGTTTTACAAAATCTTAAAATATGCTCTAAAACAAATGGCAAAGGTTATTACTGGTACCACTGTTTTTTTCCCACCTGCACAGTTAGTAATTTTATCCTGATAAGCTTGGAGGAGCTACCATCAGGCCTGTTTTCAAGTGAGATCAAGACTTAAGAGGTGGAGTGAAGTCTGCTAGTGGGACCTGAAATGAAGGCCTGCTTTGTTTTCAGTTGTTGTCGTACAGGGACGGGCCAGGGCAGTTTTCCCTACTCCTGTACAAGGGGATGGGGTGGGGGGGAGTGTACTTTTTTGTTACCTAATTAAGGTGTATCCCTTTATATGTACTTAAGTGAGTCTCCCCGGAGGGAAAGGGATTCACACCAAAACCTGTCCAACTAACCTTCATAAGTCCTGCGATGCCTGGCTCTTTGCAGTTGCTATGGTAGAAGAAGGCTTCTTCTCCCAGCTTCATGGCTCTAAGGAAGTTCCGAGCCTGTCTCGGGAGAAGAAAGAGTAACTATCCTCCCATCAGCTGGAAAGTACTAGCTTTTAGCAGACATCAAGTCTGCTTTTAATAGATGGGTTTTTCTTGTTTGCACTTCTCAATTCATTAGAAAGTCCTTCTCCTTTGCCAGGACACCCAGACTTTTACCAGGACACTGGCCAGAACACAGGCAAATTGCAGATTTCATGCGGCATACTTCAGGCATTTTTAAATACGTGATCAGGTTTCGTTCTGAAAAAGGCAACCTTGGCCAAGAGGTTCTGCTACTGAGTAAGTCAGGAGGAGGAGGAGGCAGCCATTTATCCCACCTGGGTCTCAGGGTGCCTCCTCCTTACCCTCTCACCTGGTAGTTACGAACACCATCCCAGCATGTTGTCTGTTTGGGCTGTGCTTTGAGATCCTCAATGCTGAACTAGGCAAGAGAAAATAAATTCAATCATTAAACAATCCTTGGCCAGTTAGTAAGCATATATGGAAGGAGACAGTTCCTTCCCCAACAGTGAGAGGGGCCACTGGCTACAGAGGAAATACGTAGTTCACTGGGAAGTGGCTCCACAGAGACACTTTTGTTGGGTGAATAAGTAAGCCTTGTGTTACCTTGTTATTCTTGCTAATTATGAGGATTAGCTGAATGGATAATCCAGATGATAAAGCAATCTGCTAGATACTTGCATTTCACTTTATATTTCTTCTATAATATTTCTGCTTATATTTTTCCCAGGCTATATTAAACTCCCTGAAATATACATCAACTGTTGGCAGGGAGACACCTAGGAGCATGGCAGGTGGTCAGAGAAAGGTAACCTAAGATTGAGGTTGGCAAACTATAGCCTTCAGGGCAAATCTAACCCCATGCTGGATTTTGTGAATAAAGTTGAACTTTAACACAACCACAGCTGTTTATGTATTATCTCTGGCCACTCTCTTGCTACAAGGGCAGGGTTGCAACACAGACTAACACGCATAAGCCTACGAAATTTACTATCTGGCCCTTTGTAGCAAAAGTTAGCCAACCCCTGCCCTAGGTAGGTTCATAAACCAGTTGATGATAATAAACCCTGCCGATTTTATTCATTTTTACTTTTTTCCTACCCTTCAAAGATAAGCTGGGGATGGAACCCCATTTAAAAACCACCATGAAGGGACTGGAGACAGGTCAAGGATCTCACCTTCACATCTACACCTTTCTCTAGTCGGCTCTCTGGCTCTGACTTCATCAGCCAGTGGCTGCTTAGATTCTTCACACAGTTTTTAGTGGCTGAAGTCTTCTGAGGGTTGGAGTCCTCCACTTTAGCTAATGCCTCACCTGAGTTCTCAGTTTTGGTGCGTTTTCCTGAGAGTCCCTTGTCTGCAACAGGAGAAGCAAAAAGAAAAGATCATGCTTGTTAGAGGCAATGTTTCATAATGGAGAAAGCTTACGCTTTGGAGTCAGGCCTGGATTCAAATCATGGATCCATTACCAGCTGCAAGACCTTAATCTTACCATTAAGAAGCTTTCCTTATCTATAAAAATTAGACAAGAATACCTACCTTACAGGATGTCTTCTGGGTTATGTATTCAATAGGATAAGAACACCTTACAGGGCTGTTCAGGATTACAAGTCCTGACAGTAGTCAATGTTTTCCTTTCCTCACTCTCTCTTTTATGCCTTTGCATAGGGAAAAGGAAACTGAGCACCTACTTGCAGCTATTTTGAAGCTTAAATGAGATAATACAAAAGGCCTAGACAATGCCTGGCATTACAATAAATGCTCAATAAAAGCATTATTATTCTCATCTCATGCTTCTTTCTCTCTTGCTCACTGTGGCTCGTGGCCTGTCTCCTTTCTGCTCCTTGAAGGTGCCAATAAAAGTTGAAAGAAACAGTTCATTTAGGACATTGTAGAAATGGTGATGATTCGATTTCATCCCAAGACAATTAGAATGTGCCTGGAACACAGTAGGCATTCAGTAGCTAAGTTCGATTACTATATGACAGGGCCCAAGGTCTGTGTGTTACCCTAACCTTAACTCGGTTTATCTACATAACCTGTGAGATGTACTCTTCATCTGGGAAGCATGCTCCAGATCACACATCCAGTAATGGTGGAGTCAAGATATGAGGTCAGCACCTGTCACTGAGGTCTATCTGAAGCTACTGAATGACTATACTGCCTCTGAATTTAGTCAAAGTCCCTACATCAATTGTCATTAAATATTATTTATGGGTATCTAATGCTCTGAACCCAGTATACCTTCCTAACCTACTTTCCTGATGGCCCCTTAGGAGTTAACAGGCACACTGCAAACACCACATATTGATACATAACTGCAATGTGCTGTAGTATATCTGGAACCCCTGTCATTACCAAAAGAGGTACTTTCTGCACCTTCCAATGTTCCTCCTCCTCCATCCACTTAGAGTGCCATCCATCTTTGTGAATATAAAAACAACATCACGTTTTCTTAGTACCAAACTTTGCCCATGGAGTCTCCCATTCTTCAAGGCTGGGCTCAAATCCCACTTCCTTCTCGAAGCCTTCCTGTGCTTCCTCCCTCCACAACCGTAGCAATCCATTCTCCTGAACCCCATCACATCTGTTTGCAGTTTACCCGCCAGCAGGGGCTTTGCATTCGTTAGCACGCCACCTGGTATCGCAAACAGTCTTTGTGCGTAACAAACATTGCCTGAATAAACAAGAAAAAGTAACTCTTAAGTAGGAGCTTGGTGAGACAAAGAAGATGGAGAGTGATTAAGGATAATTCAGTAAAAAATCACAAAGGGTTCTCTCAACAAGCAGGGAGTGAAAAATGAAGAGTATTAAACACGCTCTTCGAGAAAGGTTCTTTCTTGGGCTGCCTTTGTGCAGCCTCGGGGCAGCTCACCTGAACCAGAAGTCCCAGCCAGCCTCTTCCGAGGTCTCGACATGGTCACCCTGCAGGGGACTGAAGTGCGGAAGATTCTGGAATCAACGGAGATACAAGAAAGAATGCTAATGTCCTCCAAAACCCGCGCAGAGCGAGATGGGGGCAACGAGAGGCAGCCTAGAACGTCTCCAACTTTTGCGAAACACAGACACCTGTGTTTGAGCCCCTCAACTCCTTCCCTCCGTTATCTGCGCAATTTCCATCTCGCATAACCTGTCCCTGAACTCTTCTCGGTTCTTTCCTTGGTCCTTCTCGCCCAGGAACCCCTCTCTCAGTATGTAGTTCACTGGGAAGTGGCTCCACAGAGACCCTTCTGTTGGGTGAATATAAGTAAGCCTTGTGTTACCCTGTTACCCTTGCTAATTATGAGGAGCAACTGGATGGACAATATAGATGATAAAGTAATCTACCGGCTACAAACCCACCACTCTGCAGACGTGGCTGCGGTCCGCCGCCCCCGCGCCGGAGACGGTGCAGCGCGACCCCGCGGCGCTAGGGGGGCGGTGCGACTCTGCGGCGCCGAGGCCCCGAGGACTTCTGGGAATTGTAGTCGTGGCCCCGTTTGGAGCCCACCAGGCACCTGGGTTGTCAGGGCTCGTGGGAAGACTACAACCCCCAGGGTGCAGTGGGGCAGACGGTGCCGGGTCGCAGGTACAGCCAGTGCGAGCGCAGCAAAGGTCGGAGGCTTTCAGGCCTTTAGTTGATCGCGAAGCTGCAGTGGCGATGTTGGCGAGAGGCTGCAGGCGCCTCGGGGCGAGCCTCGGCTGCCTGCCCGGCGGTCTCCGGGCCCTCGTCCAGACCGGCCACCGGAGCTTGAGCTCATGCATCGACCGTAAGGATCTACTGGGCGGGCAGGAGGACAGGTGTCCAGAGCCCTGGCGGACGTATGTCCGCGAGGGACTGCAGGCTCCCCGCTCCATCCAGTCCACCCGGCGTCAGCTCCCCTTCCGGCCAGTCACTCCCCGGCCTGGCTCTCTACTCCGGCCGGTCACCCCGGCCCGGCTCCCAGCTCCGACCTGTCACCGCCCGCCCGTCTTCCCACTCCGGCCGGTCACCGCCGGCCCGGCTGCCCCTCCGGTCGGTCACCACCATCCAGGTCCCCATCTGGTCCGTCACCCCGCCCGGGNATGCATCGACCGTAAGGATCTACTGGGCGGGCAGGAGGACAGGTGTCCAGAGCCCTGGCGGACGTATGTCCGCGAGGGACTGCAGGCTCCCCGCTCCATCCAGTCCACCCGGCGTCAGCTCCCCTTCCGGCCAGTCACTCCCCCGGCCTGGCTCTCTACTCCGGCCGGTCACCCCCGGCCCGGCTCCCAGCTCCGACCTGTCACCGCCCGCCCGTCTTCCCACTCCGGCCGGTCACCGCCGGCCCGGCTGCCCCCTCCGGTCGGTCACCACCATCCAGGTCCCCATCTGGTCCGTCACCCCCGCCCGGGTCCTCCTGCGGCCGGTCACCCTCGGATGCTTAGAGAAATGAAGAAACTTGGGACTTTGTTGTTGTTGTTGGGTTCGTTGGTTTTTAAATTCATAACAGTGGGTCATAAAGGTAGTGAGAATGTAAGAAGCTGGCTGGGTACTGATGGTGGCAGCTGAACAAGAGCTCCAGGTCGTACAAGATTTGCTCACACACAAAGATTTGGTATCTTAACACCTCTGACTATAAGACACTTCTAGTGTTGAAACTCATGCGGGAAAAATAATTATTGCAAGTGGGAAACTCTACCGGAGCCGACAAACTTGAGTGTCTTTAGGGTTTAAACAATAATGTGAATGTAACAAGAAGTGGTGGAGACCTGGCCAGTTTGTGATTTCTCTGCCAAGCACCTTTATAAACACTTTTTTCTTCTGAAATATTTTTAAATTTATTTTAAATAAGTGAGAGTTTTCTTTACAACAGAGCAAGTCCCTTAGACATCAGACCTATAAAATACAGTAAGGCATAGAATACTGTTTTCTTCTCCATGTCCTAAAACCCATTCAAGAGGTGCTGCCCTGTCCTAGCACTTAGAATTTGGTAACCAAGATTACCCTGGTTGATACCAAAGCAGATAAGGAATTATTTAGAGGTGGGTTTTGTTGTTGTTTGCATCTTGCTTACCCTTGAGTTGCTCTGCAGTAAAAGGCTTTTCCCATTTCATTTGGACTGTTTTTCTATTTAGCTTTACCTTTTTAGTGTCTGTGTATTGGCATCTTGAACTCTGCTAGTCACTGGCAAAGTTCATGAGTGGTGGTATTTGTTTTGTTTTTATAGTGTATTTCCTTCTGGGAACGTAGGTAGTTATGTTGTGTTTACTTATGCATGTGATTTGCATTAAACTATTTCCTTCCAATAGATTGCAACTCAGATTTGTTTCTTAAGCCTGTGGTTCCTTGAACTGTTTGTTTTAGGAAGTAGCTATTTACAGAAGAAGAAAATTTGTTAACATTTAATGAGCTCTTGCTAGGATTGAAATAAAATGCATTATTACCATTGAGGTCATCCTTTGTGTGAATGGATCTTTTTATTTACTTTTTTGAGATGGAGTCTTGCTCTGTCGCCCAGGCTGGAGTACAGTGGTGCAATCTCAGCTCACTGCAACCTCTGCCTCCCGGGTTCAAGCAATTCTTTGTGCCTCAGTCTCCCAGGTAGCTGGGATTACAGGCACACTCTACCATGCCCGGCTAATTTTTATATTTTTAGTAGAGACAGGGTTTTTACCATGTTGGACAAGCTGGTCTTGAACTCCTGACCTCAAGTGATCCACCTGCCTTGGCCTCCCCAAGAGCTGGGATTACAGGCGTGAGCCACCGCGCCTGGCCGGATCATATTTATTTTTGTAACCTCAGCACTGCTACCTAGTAAACACCCAATAAGCATTCTTTTGGGAATGATCTTTGAGCCATGGTCTACAGCAACAGCAACCCTTGTACAAAGTTGTGTGAATAAATGGCCTGACCCCGGTCCGAGAACCCTGAGTTGTTTATCCCTAACTCTGCTCCTGAGAGTAATACCCAACACTGGTTTCTGCTCTGAGCTTCTCAAGGCAGCCCGATGGTTAATCCTCAGAACTCTTTGTTTCTGACTTTCCTGTTTCAATGAGAGTACTGATCACAGAACACGGTGCCCTCTCCAGGTTTGCATAGCCAGCCATTACTGATGCCCGGATTTGTCCCGAGGAACAGACTCTGGCACCTGCACTTGTGTTCTTTTGTAAGGACTGCGTCGCTTGTAGGCACTGAAGTAAATTATTGTCAAGTATGGCACCATAGTCTTCCTATAATGCTCTTTTTTCTTTTTTTTTTTTTGAAACAGAGTCTTGCTCTGTCACCCGAGCTAGAGTGCAATGACGCGATCTCAGCTCACTGCAACCTCCACCTCCCGGGTTAAAGCGATTCTCCTGTCTCACCTTCCCAAGTAGCTGGGATTACAGGCATGTGCCACCATGCCCGGCTAATTTTGTATTTTTAGTAGAGGTGGGGTTTTTCCATGTTGGTCAGGCTGGTCTTGAGCTCCTGACCTCAGGTGATCTGCCCACCTCGGCCTCCTAAAGTGCTGGGATTACAGGCGTGAACCATCGCGCCCGGCCCATAGTGCTCTTTAGTGTCAGTTATAATAACCAAAATTCTAGCACTGTGGCCTCGACCTCTGGGTCTACAACTGCATTTTACTAAGTGTCTAGGATAAGAGATGTCTGGAAGTCCCCTATCCTGTTCTAGGTTGATCTGGATGTGTGTTAGAACTGTCCTTTCTCCATATGACAAGTGGAATAATGATAGAAGATGCCATTCTCTAGCTGTTAAAGGCTGTACTGTGTATAGGAAATAACTACAGTTGATCCAGTTTCACAGCTTCATGATTCTTGTTGGCAACACTCTTCCCTGACCCTTCCCTGGAACTGAGTATATGCAATCCTGCCCACAGCTTCTCTGGGACTTAATGAAGAGCAGAAGGAATTTCAGAAAGTGGCCTTTGACTTTGCTGCCCGGGAGATGGCTCCAAATATGGCAGAGTGGGACCAGAAGGTAGGAGTTTTTCTTGTGCTTAGACGTTCTAACAGATGTCTCAGGCAGACCTTTATCTTCGTCTCCTAATAATCTAAGTGTTAAATGTCTCCTCCATTTACCAACTCTTACTGCAAGTAAGAATATGGTAGTGGATGATTTTTCCTAGAAGGCATCCTGATCATCTTGTACATAACTCTTTTTTGTTACTTGAATAAAGATTTGGATATAAAACTAAGGCAGTTCTATAGATAATAAAAGAAACTTCTTAATGCCAGAAAAGTTTTACAGGACCCATGTTAACTGATAACCACTGTAAGATGACACACAGGCATATTAAGAGAATTCATATGCTCTCCCATGTGCAAGCATCCGAATCCCCTCACTGAACCCTCTAAAAGGAAGGCCGTCTCTGAATCAGTTGCTGATGACCCTGCTCTCTTTTGTACACATAGGAGCTGTTCCCGGTGGATGTGATGCGGAAGGCAGCCCAGCTAGGCTTCGGAGGGGTCTACGTACAAACAGATGTGGGTGGGTCTGGACTGTCACGGCTTGATACCTCTGTCATTTTTGAAGCCTTGGCTACAGGCTGCACCAGCACCACAGCCTATATGAGCATCCACAAGTGAGTGCCCAAGCTTGGAAGGCACAATGAAGTACCCACATGGGCTGACTGTGAGAGTTCAGATTCATAGGAAAAAGATGGATCTTTTGAGGCTGAGTGTCCTCAAGAAACTGGACTTACCAGGGGCCGGGTGCAGTGCTCATGCCTGTAGTCCCAGCACTTTCGGAGGCCAAGGCGGGCAGATCGCAAGGTCGGGAGATTGAGACCATCTTGGGTAACACGGTGAAACCTTGTCTCTACTTAAAAAAAAAAAAAAAAAAAAAAAAATTAGCCAGGCGTGGTGGCGGGCGCCTGTAGTCCCAGCTACTCGGGAGGCTGAGGCAGGAGAATGGCGTGAACCTAGGAGGCGGAGCTTGCAGTGAGCTGAGATCGCACCACTGCCCTCCATCTCAAAAAAGAAAAAGGTACACGCTAGGTCTGCTGCTGCCTGTTGGACTTGATTCTGTCGTCCTGTGTATTGCTTAGGGAATCAGGTCAGCCAGCTTCCTCAGAAATCTTATTTTGAGCTGGTACCAGGAGACTTCTTCAATAAAGTGATCAGGGTCCTCTCACCCTTTTCTTTTTTTTGTTTTTAAGATGGAGTCTTGCTTTGTCACCCAGGCTAGAGTGCAGTGGCATGATCTCAGCTCCCTGCAACCTCCGCCTCCTGGGTTCAAGCGATTCTCCTGCCTCAGCCTCCTGAGTAGCTGGGATTATAGGCACACGCCACCGCACCTGGCTAATTTTTTTGTATTTTTTAGCAGATATGGTGTTTCACTATGTTGGTGAGGCTGGTCTCAAACTCCTGACCTTATGAGCCGCTTGCCTCAGCCTCCCAAAGTGCTGGGATTACAGATGTGAACCACCACGCCCGACCCCTCTCACCTTTTTCGTCAATCCAGAGATGGAACTGCCAGTGATTTGAGGAAGTAACAGAAACTACTCATAGAAAGTACATGTAACTCTCTGATTTTTAGAGGCTCCTGTAACCCAACTAGAAGTAGTACAGACATCCTGGTGAGAAGGACCTCAGCCTGGTTATCTCTGGGTAGTCCTTATTCCAGGAATATGTTTTAATCCAGCCTTTTCCTTTAAAGAATCTTCCCAGTTGTGACTTTCCCCTTCCCACTCTTCTGCTTTACTCTACTGCCCTGCCCTTTGTTCTCTTTCGCCTTCTCCCCCAATTTTTTTTCTTTCCCATCTTTATTTCTGTCAATGTCTTTTCTTCTTGGTGTACCTATCAGCATGTGTGCCTGGATGATTGATAGCTTTGGAAATGAGGAACAGAGGCACACATTTTGCCCACCGCTCTGTACCATGGAGAAGTTTGCTTCCTACTGCCTCACTGAACCAGGTGGGTTTGCCACACTGCACTGAGATAACAGCAGGGAGAGATGCTGCCTGCTCAGATGGCATCACCGAGCACTCCTCCCAGCCTGTTGGCACATTGGGCCACTGTTTATCAAGCTGTTGGGTGAGGAGTAATAGAGTCCTATGACCTGACGTCACAAGGACCAAGAGACCTATCTGGTGTGTTGGGAGGTGGACAGTGGCCTGACTGGTAAGAGCAGTTTCCACCAAGTACAGAGAGTTCCTTTGGCCACCTAGATTTTGCAGTGGCACACTCTGAGCAGTGTCTGTTTAGGGAAGATTTCCTAGGAGATAGAATTGTGCTGGGCTCCCTCGACCTCACTGAACTTCTCAGCTTCTCTCTGCTGCCTTTTGATCCCTCCTCAGGAAGCGGGAGTGACGCTGCCTCTCTTCTGACCTCCGCTAAGAAACAGGGAGATCATTACATCCTCAATGGCTCCAAGGTACGAGTGTGCGTCCTCCCAGAGCACCTTGGAAATTGTTCCCAGCTTCCTCCTGACACCCTCTGGTTCCTTCACATCTGTGGGTTAATACTCCCGTAGGATTTGTATGTGTTGGGAAGAGAACCTGTGACCCATTTCTCTTTCTTTATTCTCACTGTTTCTATCTCTCCTAGTCTGATTCCAGATCATTTCATTGACTTTTGTCTATCCTTTTAATACTCTGTTGAACTGTATCTCTGATTCTGCAGTCACTGCAGCTACCTTTTACCCCTCCTCAGTCTCTGTGCCATTAGACCTTATTGTGAGGAGGACCCCAGTGGTGTTCCCAGATGGTGTGAGAACTCGTGCATTCCCTGGTCCTTTTGTACCCCTTTTACCCCTGCAGGCCTTCATCAGTGGTGGTGGTGAGTCAGACATCTATGTGGTCATGTGTCGAACGGGAGGACCAGGCCCTAAGGGCATCTCATGCATAGTTGTTGAGAAGGGGACCCCTGGCCTCAGCTTTGGCAAGAAGGAGAAAAAGGTGAGTGGCTGTTGAACAGGAAACAGTTCAGGTTATGAGACTGCCACCTGCCAGCCCAGCTCCTGCTCTATTTCAGAAAACAGGTTTGCATACTTGCTAACCTACCTTTGAAGCAGTTGCTTCTATTAGGATTTTCAACAGGAGCATATAAAATATAATAGGGCATTGTGAGACACCAGGCCTCTGGGGAAAGTGACAGCTTTTGCCAGGGAAGTCTACAAGCCACCTGTTAGTGAGTGTTCTGACCTCTCCGGCTCTGCTTTTGGCCTGTGTTCCTTATCCAGCTGCTTATGTTGGTGCACTTTGCTGCTCCAGGAAGAGACACTTAGAGAAGACCTGGTGTTGACCACAAGTCTCAGTAATGGAAGGCATGTGGTCCCTTTTTCTTCTTTGATTAAAAATAAAACTCATTGGAGATGATTGTGGGTATTTCAGCAACCTCAGAAGGACACTTAGGTACTATAAGTACTTTGAAAAGTAAGACACTTCTAGGATTAAGAACCGCCATGGCCAGGGCATGAACAGGAGACCTGTGATTATGTAACCGTAATTGGTAATAAGGGCTCAAGACCCATTCACACTTTTTAGACCAGATGCTCAAAGCAGTAATCTCTCTAGTTTGTACTGTTATGGGGGGACTGTGCGAGAGAGGGCAGGTGACGAAATGACTCCTAAGTGTACCTCTTTCTCATAGCTCCTCAGGTTTCCATATTTTCCTACAGGATCCTTCCTGATCCTCTGTAACTACAAGGCGTTATGCATCTTAGCACCCCCTTCTCTGGTAACACAGCAGCCATTTCCTAGGCTTCTCCCACATGCAAAGCCCATGCTAACTCCTGGGCAGGAAGACCTCCAATAAAAGTCTTAGAAATAAAGTTTATCCTATCAACAAAAGAGAGCAAGGAAATGATATAAAGGCAGTCATATTTTCAGAGCCAGAAAGGAACTAGATTTTAGATAGTTTGTGGTTTTCAATTAGAGGCATTGAAATTGAGGGCAGTTGGTGTCACAATCCTGAAAGAAGTTACGAGAAGTGTTTGTAGATTAGTCAGGTAGGGTAGACGTTAGGAAGTAGATTCTCTTAATACGTTAGAAAATGTTTAGCTGAAACAGATACCTTTCTGACTGCTGACAGGCCTTTAAACCTGAACTTTTCTTTTCCTTATTTTAAGTTCTCCCGGGTCTAAGTCGTGGGTGCTGAAACGCATACCTCACAGGCTTCTGTCTCCAGGGAAGGCCACCCTGCCTGCTGGATTGTTGGGCAGCCACCCAGTCCCTGATTTTTGCCAGGTGGGGTGGAACTCGCAGCCAACACGAGCCGTGATCTTCGAAGACTGTGCTGTCCCTTTGGCCAACAGAATTGGGGACGAGGGGCAGGGCTTCCTCATTGCCGTGAAAGGACTGAACGGAGGGAGGATCAACATTGGTGAGACACGAAGGGGTGCGGCAGGGAGGTGGCAGTCTGGGACCGGCAGGGCTGTTTTCCAGCTCAGTTGGAACGTCGGCGCTCTTCCCCTCTAGCTTCCTGCTCTCTGGGGGCTGCTCACGCCTCTGTCATCCTCACCCGAGACCACCTCAAGGTCCGGAAGCAGTTTGGAGAGCCTCTGGCCAGTAACCAGGTAACCTCTCCCTTGCCTCCACATGGCTTTCCACTGTTTGCAGCCCGGGACCTGCTCTAGGGCCCACATTTTCTAGAAGAGAAGCCGGGAAATTCCTCTGCCAGTCCCACCACTGTCCTAGCCAGAGCTTGTGCTTTATTTCTGTCCGTCTTCTCTCAGGATGTCTTTACTGATACTAAAATATTGGGTGAGTGAAGTGGACTCAGCACTTATAAAGCAATAAATGTCCTCTAGAAAAAGCAAGAGACTGTGAAGCTTTGGATCACTTAGAAAAAGGTGCCTCAGAGATGTCTCAGCAAGGCTCCTGCACCAGGTGCTGGTCTAAGCCCCTCAGTCTTGTCTGGTTCTCTCCTCCCTGTGCTGCAGTACTTGCAATTCACACTGGCTGATATGGCAACAAGGCTGGTGGCCGCACGGCTGATGATCCGCAATGCAGCAGTGGCTCTGCAGGAAGAGAGGAAAGATGCAGTCGCCTTGTGCTCCATGGCCAAGCTCTTCGCTACAGATGAATGCTTTGCGGTAAGTGATTCCTCTGGCTCTCCTGGGATGGACAGGGAACAGCTGCTAGGCCCAGGGGTCTTGAGAGGCATGGTCAGCTTTGGAACAAAGCCCTCCTGGAATGCCACAGGGATCACCTTAAGCTGAAGGATATGAATTAACTCAGGAGCGGCCTGCGTGGGAGCTCTCATCGCTGGCTTTCAGGTCTGCTGCATGCCATTACACACTTCATTACGTCACTATTGTTTGGTTGTGTTCTAGGTGAGAAACCACCTTTGGAAGGTTCACAGCAGCCCAACTTTAGCACTCTGCCATGTTTACATTGTCAGGGGCGGAGCTACACTGAGGCTGCTTTGCCGCTAGGGGGAAGCGTAACTACTTCTTATCCCAGCCAGGGTGGCTGTGGGCAGCTTGTGCCTGGCAGGTAATAAGCGAGAGGGCCAGAGGGCTTTGAGTCGCCTGTCTGGTGGGAACTGACAAGCTTAGTAGGTGAACTTTCCTTGTCTCTAACTGTACAGAATGTGGAGGCCGTCTTTGAGCTTGGCTCTTTGTGGTTCTTTCATTAGTTTACGGCGGGCTGCCAGATCGTGGGCTGGGTAGGAAGGGAAGCTGCTTGCTCCACAGTCTTCCCGGAGTCCAAGACATCTAGTCCCTGTCTCCCTGCAGATCTGCAACCAGGCCTTACAGATGCATGGGGGCTACGGCTACCTGAAGGACTACGCTGTCCAGCAGTACATGCGGGACTCCAGGGTCCACCAGATTCTAGAAGGTAAAAATTGCCAGGGGTTATTCTCTTCCTTCAGAACGGGGGCGGGATCGCTGCTTTCCCCAGTGTGTCTGTCCCCGTGCCTCCTGGACCTCAGGGTCCAGTCAAGCCCTGTCTGTCTCCAGGCTTCCTCCTCCCTCACTTTCCACAGAGCTGCTCTGGCAGGGGCTTGGTGCACAAAAGCAGCTCCAGCCTGGAGTCCAGAGACTCAGCTTCGTCTCCGTGGGGGCTCACATCACTCTGCTGCTGCTCTTCTGTAGATTTGCGAGAAGGGGGAACTGAGATCATGGATGGGAAAAGCATGTTGAAAACTACAGCCGTGGCTTTTCTCTAAGGCGATAGTGTACGTGGTCCTCAGGGATCCAAGAACAGTGATGTACAGGGCAAATGTGAGCCCGTATGGTCATCAGTAGCTCTATATTGATTATCAGCCAGATGGCCTAAAAGTTACCTGTCTCAATATTACTAGTGTATTTTTCAATAAAATAAACCATCAGTCTATGGGTATCTTGGTAGTCACAGACATTCTGTCTAGGAAACATGTAAGCCACTGGGGTCAGGCTCAGAGCCTGGCTGTCTCCACTCTCTACAGCCAGTGCGGAAGTCTTGAAACGACACGACTCTTGGAAAAGCAGGAGGAGCAGAGGCTTCTTCGAGTGACTTCAGTGAAGCAACGTGAGGCTGCCTTGCTGGAAACATTATATAATGGGGCTTCCCTGCCCCTTTCACAGCACCGTTTTCAAACCTCAGCCTGTGCCGGCATCGCCTGGAGGGCATGGGAGCACAGACTGCGGGCCTCAACCCCAGAGCTTCTGCTCCAGAGGGTCTAGTGTGGGCCTGGGAATTTGTATCTCCAACAAGTCTTCAAGTGAAGTTGCCGCAGGTCTGAGAACCACACTTTGAGACCCACCACTCTGGTGTTAATGTCAGAGTCACAGGCTACCGCAGGTTAGACTGCTGCCTGCTTCAAACCTCATTCCAGAAAGATGTGTATGGGCTCCGTTGCCAGGGTTCAAACGGAATTCCCCAGAGTCTTTTTCCTTCCATTACTCTTGGAATTGCTTTCTCACAGAGCTTTACACGCGTGGGAAACTTTGCCTTCATTCTGACTGTCTCTCAACGCTGCACTAGTAAGCGGGAAAACATTTATTTTAGGCCTCACCATCACCCACTTACAAAAGAATTGGGACACTTATCACTTTACCACTTTGTTTCATCATGGACTTTACTGTTGGATAAATCTACAATTTATGCTTTATTTGAGATGATGTAACTACTGATTGCTCGAGGGAGTTTATATTTCTTTTTGCATTAAAGGCCACTGCTAAAGGTGAAGCAAATGATTAATACCCTCCTTTCAGGGAAAATGTTTTTGTTCTTTTATAAATCAGTTTTCTGATTACCAAAGAAATTTGTATTTATTGTTAAAACCTTATAAAATTAGGAAAAGTAAGCTGGGTGCAGTAGCTTATGCCTGTAATCCCAGCAATTCGGGAGGCTGAGGCGGGTGGATCACTTGAGGCCAGGAGTTCGAGACCAGCTTGGCCAACATGGCGAAACCCCATCTCTACTAAAAATACAAAAAATTGGCTGGGCACGGTGGCTCACGCCTGTAATCCCAGCACTTTGGGAGGCCAAGGCGGGTGGATCACATAAGGTCATGAATTGGAAACCAGCCTGGCCAACCTGGTGAAGCCCCGACTGTCTAAAAATACAAAAAATTAGCTGGGCGTGGTGGTACATGCCTGGAATCCCAGCTACTCGGGAGGTTGAGGCAGGAAGAGCGCTTGAACCCAGGGAGGCAGAGGTTGCGGTGAGCCAAGATTGTGCCGTTGCACTCCAGCCTGGGCAACAGTGAGACTCCATCTAAAAAAAATGCAAAAAATACAAAAAATTAGTTGGACATGGCGGCACATGCTCAGGAGGCTGAGGCGAGAGAACTGCTTGAACCTGGGAGGCAGAGCTTGCAGTGAGCCAAAACCACACCATTCCCCCCCAGCCGGGGGAACAAAGCAAGACTGTCTCAAAAAAAAAAAAAAAAGGAAAAGAAAAGTAAAAAAAAAAATCACTCATGTTTCCACATCCAGAACGTAATTTTGGTATATCTCCTTTTAATCATTTTACTCTGCCTTTGTTGGTATATTTTTAATTTTAATTAGGATTATCTCATAGATACTGTTTTATTCTGCCTTTTAAACTTTATATAAGCATTTTACTATCAATAAGTTTTTTAAAAGTAAATATTACTTCTGGACATTTTCAGTACTTTGTAGAGAAGTCTCTGAAAATCTCATCCCTCCCAGGCTAAAAGCAATGATTCTAGTTTAAATCTACAGCTACCCTGAGCTAGGCCTGGAGCAGCCTGGTCAGAGCTTTACGAAACTCTTAGACTTGGCTGCTATGAAATTCTTCCTTCTTCCTCCCTCTTACAGGTAGCAATGAAGTGATGAGGATGCTGATCTCTAGAAGCCTGCTTCAGGAGTAGAGCCCACACTTGTTCTGGCCTGGTGTTCAGTGCGACCGCAGTCAGTGTTGAGTGGTGCCATGTGGGCCACTCTGTTCCAAAGGGATCATGGATTAGACCCCAGGGCTGAGCTCCTCTGGGGCAGGACCTGCACCCTGTGTGTTGGTAGCAGCATCGGGTCTCAGACTGGAGCAGAATCCCCAGTGGAACCAGAAGAGCTGGCCTAAATGAGAAATGTCGGAAAAACACATACTACCTTGTTTTCCTAATGCCAGAAAGGTGACCAGTGAAGATTCACCATCAAACCGAAGTCCTTTCTTGGATCCACTTTATCTTGATTAGTCTGCATTTTGCTGGTTCACCGGATCCCTCCTCTAGGGGCCTGGGGACTTGCATTGAGGCCCTTCCTGATTCTAGAGCAAAGGTGTGGGAAGGGGAAATGGGGGAGTGCCCTCCTGTCTGTGTTGTTTTCTGTGCCACAGCTGCAGAGGCAGAAGGTTTCTCTGGATAGCACACCTCTGAACGTAAATCATGATAAAATGGATACTTGGGAAACTTACTCCTAAGCTGTGATTTAGGGTATATTTCTACTTCTGGACTGCCTAAATATCAAGGGCTGAGACTTTCGAATTTTGAATATTCGTTGGGTTTCATATTAAGAAGCCTGTGGTCTAGGAATGGTATGCAGTGTTTCTCTTCATGATAAACACTTTGAATTTTTTTTTTGAGTTTTGTTTCCTTTTCTGAAGCTATTCCTCTTTTAAATTTTTAATCACATTGATAAATCTATCCTTCACCACCTCTGGTTCTACTAAAGTTGATTTTTACTTTATCTGTAAGCCTTTACAGCTATTTTTAAATGTTTAATTATATTTGATTAAACACTTAACTGGATTTTGGAATAATAAAACTCGTCCAATTTGGCTTTTAAAAAGCAAGCTCCTTTAATTATTAATAACTTTGCAAACTAAGCATTGTTTATGACGTGTGAAAGTAGAATTAAAGTAAGATTCAAAGATGGGGACTTTAGGAGACCTTGTTTTGTTTGTTTGTTTGCTTTTTGTTTTGTTGTTTTTGAGACAGAGTCTCGCTCTGTCTCCCAGGCTGGAGTGCAGTGGTGCAAACTCAGCTCACTGCAACTTCTGCCTCTGCGGTTCAAGCAATTCTCATGCCTCAGCCTCACAAGTAGCCAGGGCTACAGGCGCAAGCCACCACATCCGACTAATTTTTGTATTTTTAGTAGAGACAGGGTTTCACCATGTTGGCCAGGCTGGTCTCTGAAACTCCTAGCCTCAAGTGATCTGCCCACCTCAGCTTCCCAAAGTGCTGGGATTACAAGCATGAGCCACTGTGCCCAGCCTGGGGAACTCTGTTATAACTTATCATTACATTACTCCATCCCCTCATCCCCATTGAAAAAAATACGCAAGACATTAACCACAAGCCAATGTTTCGAGAGAACAAAATATGTGTCAAAATACTATCTTTTTTGAATGCACACTAAGGAACTTCTGGGCACTGCAGGAGGACAAGGCGTGAGTATACTACAAAGTTTAAAATGTATTTCTGCCATCCAAGGCCTTATTTAAGAGAGGAGCTAAGAGCTGTATTGCAAGGTGATGATATATCTGTATAAAGCTGAGAAGGCAACAATCTATAAAAGCGATGAGGGAGGAAGGGATTCAAATTAAGCTTTTATGAGAATGTATGTAGTCAGGCATGGTGGCTCGCACCAGAAGTCCTAAATACTTGGGAGTCTAAGGTGGGAGGATTGCATGAGCCCAGGAAGTTGAGGCTGCAGTGAGCTACAATCATGCCACTGCACTCCAGCCTGGGTGACAGAGTGAGACCCTTGTCTTTGAAGAAAAAAAAAGATTTTGTGAAAATGTATAATTAGAATCAAGAAAGTCAATTTCAGACAGGAAGGAACCAGGAGCAGGAAAAGTACAGGATTTATGTAAAAGCTGTTTACACTTTGGTTTAATTGTGGTTTGGGGTTGGCATGAGACAGAAGGAAAATGGAAGTTGAATCTGGATGGAGAGTTACGAAAGCCAAGGGTGGGGCTTTATTTGGTGAGCGGTGGAGAGCCATGGAAGGATTTTAATGCAGGAGATAGGAGATTGATTCATTCATAAGAGCATTCTGGAACGCACATGTGGGATGAATATGACTGAGGCAAGACAGAAGATAAGACATACGAGTCAATGGGTTTTTGAAATAGTCAAGGAATGGGCCAATTCACGCTGAACATGGAAGGTGAAAGGAAAGACAAGTGTTAGCAAGTGCAGACCTGTCTGCTGTGGACCTTGAAGACCTCACTAGTAGTCAGGCTGCTTCCTGGCGTTCCAGTCCTGAAAGGCTTCTATTTTGACCCAAAGCAAAAACAAACACTATGTTAATGTCTTCCTATGTGTCCCCTTCATAAGATTTAGGTGAAATGATAGTTATTAAAAGTGCATTTCTCAGTATCAGGCCTTGCCTGCGCTGTTTTGTGCTTCTGAGGAGCTGACACGCAAAACAGAGGCAAGCAGCTGCTACCCTGCGCGGGGCGGTAGCCTGGGCTCTGTCACTTGTCTCATATCCTGGCATATGAGCGACCTAATCTTTTCTTTGCAGAAAAACTGGGCTCACGTTTGCTTCTTGTAAGCTTCATTAAAGCAAAATAACCACACCTGTCTAACAAACAACAGGAAATGCACTGCTTTTAACTGAAAGGACTCTTACTACAAGGGCCAGATGACCTGCATGGAGCAGATGCACCCCAGCCCCTGCAGGGCATAGCAGCCTGTCCTGTCTCCCTGAGGAGCCTTCCTCTGGTCAATGCTGCACAGCCAGGGAGGCCCTTCTCCCAGTCCCTGCATAACAGCTGCTGAAATGATGTCAGAGCTGGTGCTCTCGTGGTTAGGTGACATATGAATCTATAGTTCCGGGCTCCAGAATACGTTTCTATTGGGTCAGTTTTCTTGTCTCTTTAGAATTGAGGGTTGCCACTCAGGACTAACTTCTCCTACTCAGTCAAAGCAAGTGAGACATTGGCTCATCCAAGTGTTAGCAAGCAAGTTGGGGATGGGGAGTCAGCTATTGACTGGACTTCAAGTGGCAGAGAGGTTCTGGAAGAGGCTGTTACTATTGCCCCATGTGGCGTCACCTGGCTTGGGAATCCAGATTAAGGTATCATCTACAGGACCACACATCCACAGAGGGCTTACAGACTTAAAGACTGTCCAGACCTCTGTGCTGATTCACTTTCCATCCTATGCATTCATCAAAAAAGAGCAGGCCTTGCATTTTCTGTATAAATTTAGGTCACTCAAAAGGAGAAAGGCTCCTAGAAACCAGCTGATAGCATTGAGTTCTGTGTCCCCACCCAAATCTCATCTCAAATTGTAATCCCCATAATCCCAACTTGTCAAGGAAGGGACCCGCTGAGCGGTGATTGGATCATGGGGTGGTTTTCCCCGTGTTGTTCTCATGATAGTAAGTCTCTCGAGATCTGATGGCTTCATAAAGGGCAGTTTCCCCTGCACTCACTCCTCTCTCTCCTGCCACCTTGTGAAGAAGGTGTCTTGTGAAGAAGGGGAAACTTCTGCCGTGAGTAGAAGTTTCCTGAGCCCTCCCCAGCCATGCAGAACCGCGTCAATTAAACCTCCTTTGTTTATAAATTACCCAGTCTTGTGTAGTATCTTTACAGCAGTGTGAAAATGGACTAATACACCAGTTAAGCTTTTAACAGGTTACAAAGTGTTTCGGGTTCCCTACTTCCTTCCCAGACAGATTTCTGTTTCCATGGTTGGAAGAACAGGAGGCTTTCTTATTACTCAGGGACCTCTGTATGATGGAGGAGAAAAGCACAGAGCTCTCTGTTGGCCTGCAACTTACCCCTGGAAAAATAAAAATGCACTTTTGATACAGTAAGCATTTAGTGCCGCTGCTGGGATTTGCGGCAGAATCTGGATGGGAATATGCGACTAAATTTAACTTATTTGTGTCTCCTATCTGCCTAACGCTGTGATGAGCCCTAAAGACACAATTAAAGGGGAACAGTAATTCATTCCCCAACTCACTTGGGTAGAGAAAATTGTAGCTTCTATGATTTGATCTGGCATTCACCTAAGGCACTAACCTCAGGGTGTCAGGGATAAACCACCACCAGCAGCACCATGAAATCCCCCTTAAAGCTACTCCTCGTGGGCAGCTTGGATAAGAGGAGACTGCCTGATGGGCCGGGAGCGCTGCACACTGCCTGGGACTGAGGGTCGTGAAGACAGGGAAAGGGCCAGGCACCAGCAAAGAGCTGCCCCTTTGATGGAGAGGGTCTGTAGCAGCACCCTCAGCGTGCCTGCCTGTTTACGGGTGTACAGGGAGCAGTATCTGTAAAAGTGTAACAATGATTTTCTCTTCAGCCTCCCCCGTAAGTGGCTTTTACCCCAATTTACCTTAGTAATTCGTTATCTGTGGGAATATCAGCATTTGTTTCAAAAGTAGAACAAGAGAAATAAAGAAGGAACAAGCTGTTTCTGATACTCAGAATGAGGACTGTGCAGAAGAAAAACAGGGTCACAGCCTACTGTCCTGAGAGAAGATTCTCCAGGTTCCCTCATCTTTGCTTTCTCACTTATGAAGGACTGATCCATGAGGCCCAGCTCCTAGTGCTCTCCTGGAGGGTCAGAAACTTGGCTTTCTGACTGGGAGAGCTGGCTCCACAGAAGAGCTTTCACCTGGAGGGATTCTCATCCCCAGAGAACACTGGGCGGTGTCTGCAGACACTTTGGGTTGTCACGACTAGGAGTGGAGGGTGTGCCCCCGGCATCTGGTGGGTCAGACCAGAGGATGCCGCTAAACTCCCTGCCTGGCATAGTCCCATGCCCACAGAGAATGACCTGGCCCCAAACACCATGAGTGCCGCAAGTGAGACTCTGCTCAATGGCACAGGTCCTCAGAGCGGCGTCCCAGAGCAGCACTGCGAGCCCCATGCGGGACCCCACTAGAAACACGCCCCCCAGGCCTCACCCCAGACCCGCCCGCCAGCCATTCCAGGAAGGCCCAGCCACCTGTGCTTGGGCAAGCCCGCCAGGTGCTGTGATGCACCTGAGGCTTATGGAAGTAAGAGGCCATGATATGGGAACTCCTGGCATTTTCTGGCTCTGGGCCGTGGTGGTGAAGAGGAGGAAGAGACCGAAGAAGGGAGTCAAGCTGCTATCTGTGCTTCTACCTCCTCTGTGGGCTGCAGCTGAGAGACGGAGCTTGGGATGGGCAGAAAAGGAGACACCTGAGCAGGCAGCGCTCACCCCATGACCTGCTTGCCACTAGGGTGACCCACTCCTCCAAGTTCCCAGAGAGCCTGTTAGGTATCCCTGAGCCAATTTGTACCACTTGGGAACTTGTAATGGCTTAAAAAAGCAAAACACCAAAAATACCACAGGTCTTCCCTCTGCCCGTGCAGTCCCACCAAGCGGACTCACTCTGGGGGCTGGGACGGCTCTCTCTGCCCTTTGCTATGGCTCAGAAGGACCAGTACCACCCACAGGAAAACTGGGAGAAGAACGGGGAACGGTCAGGGCTGTAAGTTAGGTGCCCGTGGTGATTAGGAGAGGCACAGTGGGTTGGCCTGAATTTCAGAGAAGCAGGGTTTCTGCCTGAGTATGGAAAACCAATGGCATGGAAAACCATGGGCAAGAACAAAGAACACACTTAAAAAAAATTATAACACTTATTTTGGGTTTCTTGATGAGTGAATTTAAGTTTTAAGTTTATAAATATTATCTAATTGTCATTTTAACAGCATCCCAGGGTATTTTTTCTATTTTTAAATTTTTATTTGAAATAATTCTTGTTATTTCTTTGTCATCCCACATAAAGAATCACATAGTTGGCTCAACCAAGCCTGCACTCCCAGGATCTCATCTCATCTTAGCATATCACAAAAAACCATGATCCAGTAGACACACCTGCGTAACCTATGAAGAATGATAAAACGACTACTCATTGGCAGTAACATAGCATAATTATTAGAATAGTAACCGAATATTACCAACGTCCACCTTTGTATTTCCTCCTCTCTCCTGCTCCAGTGGTAACTGGAATAGCTTACGTTTTGTGCTTATTATCTTCTTGGCGTACTTTAGTGTTTTACTATCTATGCATCTATCACTAAGATACTATTTGCATTTGTGCGTTTTGAGTACCTTATATAAATGGTGTTGTATTGTGTGCAATTTTCTTAGATTATTTTGGTGTCATACTGTATGTATTCTTCTGAAACTATTTTTTGTTGATTTTCAACATTGAGTTCATTACCTATACCGCTCTACAGAAATCTACTTCTGAATGCATTAAAGATCACTCATACATCCTTTTTGGGGTGGACAGTAAGCTTTCTTTAGTTTGGGGATATTATGAACAATGCTGATGCAAACATTTATGTGTAGGTTTCAGTGTGCATGTGAAAGCGTTTCTATAGGATGGACAACTTGAAGTAAAATTGCTGCGTCTTAGGACTTAACACATTGTCAATTGCACTAGATGGTACCAAATTGCTTTCCAGAGTAGTTGAGAATAAACTTCTACCACAGTGCCAATCAACGTATGTGTGTAGAATTTTATCTTCTTTTAGCTTTTAATCTGTATTTCCTTATTAGTAAGGAAGTCAGTGTCTTCTAATATGTTTATTGGCCATTTATATTTCTTCTTCTGTGAAATGAGTATTTCTATCTTTTGCCCATTTTGTAATGTTTTGCTTTAGTTTATTTCTTGATTTCCTTTTGAGATGATTTGGAATGTTTATTCTTTGAAGAATATAAATGTTTCAAATAACTTCTTCCAATTTATGGCTTGTCTTTTCCTTTTGTAAAAAATGGGGTCTTTCTATGAACAGGAAGCTTTTGTTTATTTTAGTAGTCAGGTTGACCTAGCTTTTACTTCATGGTTGTGCTTTCATGTCTTATTTAAGAAAATACTTTACTGTGACAAGACTGTAACAACAGTTTATCTACAATTTCTTCTAAAAGTTTTACTGTTTGTTTTAATTTTAAAATCTTTAATCTGTATATTAGGGGCTGAATTGTGTGAAACCCTAATTCCTAGTACCTCAGAATGCAACTGTATTTGGGGATATGGTCTCTAAAGGGGTAACTAAGGTTCAATAAGTTCATTAAGGTGGGTCCTAATCCAGTGTGACTGGTGTCACTGTATGAAGAGGAAATCATGGCACAGAGGAAACCCATGTGCAGACACAGGGAAGGGATGGCCATCTGCGAGCCGAAGAGGGGCCTCAGGAGGAGCCAGCCCTGCTGACGCCTTGATCTTGGACTTCCAGCCTCCAGAACTGTGAGAAAATAAATATCTGTCGTTTAAACCAGCCAGTCTATGGTATTTGTTACAACTGCCCTAGCAAACCTATGCACCATTCCAATTAATGTTTATATACATTGTGAGGTAAGATCCAGTATTTTAAAAACATATTAATCAATTGTACTTTCTTCCCACAGGAATCTGGAATGTCATCTAATATGTAAAGTTTTTCAAATATTTTTTGGGTTCATTCCCTCAATGAAGAGAACTCATTGCTTGAGAAAGACTCTGAACAAGATGGGATTGCTAGCCAAGCTGTTTTATTTGTCTTGGCTAGAAATTCTCTGCAGCCCATAATCCAAATAGTTTACATGTCTAGATGCCTGAAATTTATTTTTCAATTCTTGTCTTAACTTCCTAAAGTTAGGAAGTTAGGTTCCTAACTATAGAAACCGAAGTTTTGTCAAAAGCCAATTACCCTGTCCCTGCTCACACACAGGCAGCAGCAGAAACAGGCTGAACACCTGCCACAAGAGTGTATAGAGAAAAGCAGAGAATGTTTGCTTCCCATACGTGGCCTGGCTCCAAAAAGCCATCACAGGAATTCTGATGTAAAGCACATCCAAGTTCGTTCAGTTCTAAACGTTTAAACATTTGTATTCTGATTTGCTTTTTAAAGCATTATTTTGACTGTAGTTCCCAAATATGTGGCTTTTTAATCTTTTTGATGCTGATTTCTAATTTGCCTTTTGTGTATGGAACATGCCTTTTCTAAAATGTCAATTATTTGAAAATTTCTAAGATGGATTTGGAACCCAACATATGGTCAAGTTTGAAAAGTTTTTATGAACCAGAGAGCTGCATGAGTTGATTACTGAGGTAGAAATGAGATAACAATACTTAGATAATAAAATTTAAACACTGTTTAGATTTAACCATGTTGTAGGCATGTTTTCATGCCATTAATGTGATCTTTGTGCTTTAGTGATGGTTTTATAGTGTAATCTATATTGACCCTAAAATGCATGCCCTCTACTACCATGTAGAAGGGCCTGCTGAAATATGAATCTGAGCATGCCTCCCCTGTTCCTGGTCTCTGCCTGTTGAGAAGAGTGAACCCTCTCCTGAGTGACTCCCATCTCCACCATAATGCCTTGAGCAGAACTCTCTGTATTGTGGCACTTACATATTGCATCATGTCTTGAATTTCTTTGTACTGGGGCTCCCCAGGGAAACAGAACCAATAAAATGTATGTAGAGAGAGACTTTTATTATAAAGAATTGGTTCAAATAGTTATGAAAGCTGAGAAGTCCCAAGTTTTGTAGTCAGCAAGCTGGAGACCTAGGAGAGTTGACGGTGTAAGTGCCAGTCTGAGTCAGAGTTGGAGGCAGAAGACGACCAATGTCCCAGATCGAAGACAGGCAGAGAGTGAGCTCTCCCTTACCCTGCCTTTTGTTTATTTAAGCCCCCAACAAATGGGATGGGGTGCACGAACTTTAGGTGGGGCAACCTGCTTTACAGAGATAGCTCGTGTGGCAAACAGAGATACCATTAGTTGAACTGCTTATGTCCAGATGGGAGAGGTGATAGTGTGTGCAGCTTATGCACACAAACTGCTAAGATTCGGTGTGAATGTTGGCTGACAGGTTGGGCTGCAGCATGTTATACTGGACTGTGCTGGTTCTGGCTTCTCAACAAGCTTGGCATAGGCAAGATCCACGAAGGCCAGGTGGAGCTGACTGGAGATGACACTGTCAATAAACCAAAGCATCAGTGTGGGAGACTTGTTCAAAACCAAAAAGATCTTTGATGATTCAATTCTAATAATATTCCTATTAAGCCATGCATATTCTTTCTTAGGTTGAGGGTAGTTGGCATTATTTGACTAAACTAGTTTCTCAAAGAACAATGGTTTGCTTTTTTTTTTTGTCTCAGGGGATGGCCAGTCCTCTCTTTTCTGCTTTTTGAGGCTAACATTTGTTTCCCAGAACTCCGAGGCCTCCCTCATTCCAAGCCCATATTTCACGTGTTGGGCTGACCTCACACTGGGAGCAGCCCGCCCTCTTCAAGCAGCTGCCTCAATCATTGGTCTCATCAGCAAGCACCTATCAGGGGCCCCCTACATGTCAGGCAGTGCTAGGATTCAAAAGTAAACCAGACATTCCTGCCCTGGTCACATCCTGGCCCCCATGGAACATACATTTGTGAGAACTGGATATCATAAGCTCCAAATACTTTGGGGCAGTCTTGTTCAAGAAGCGTAGTTGAAATCAAGCTCACCATTCACAATGGCATTTGAGGAAAAAGATGGTGGTTTGTTGTCAGTTCTCATAAAGGCACACAGAGTAACGAACAAGCATTCGCCATGTGGGGTGGTGGTGTAGCTTGAGTTAATTACACACCTTCTCTGTATCTTGTCACCATAAAATATCTAAGTGCTACTGTGCACATCAGCTCCCAATGATCGTTATGTCATAATCCGTGATCTCACTAATTCTGTTCTGTAATTGCACCATTCTGTAAGTGGATGATTCACTTGCTAGTCATGAAGCAACAGGTCCTTTGTTTTGACTTTCTGCTCATTGCACTGATTATAAAAAATAATTTTGTGATTGTAACAAATTAATTTCTCAATGCAATGAGGAGCTTGTTTACTTACCCTTTATAATGGGGAACAGCCCAAAACAACAAAACAAGGAGCAGACAAATAAATAGATTACACATCTGGTAAGTGCTACAGAGATGAACAAGGGATGATGGGCCAGGAGAGAAAATACAGGCAGCCCTCCAGATCCATGGGCTCTGCATCTGTGGATTCAACCAACTGCAGATCAAAGATACTCAGAAAAAAAATGAATGGCTGCATCTATACTAAACATGTATGGATTTTCTTTCCTTGTCATTGTTCCTTAAACAATACAGTATAATTATTTCCATAGCATTGACATTTTATTAGGTGTTGTAAGTGATCTAGAAATGATTTTTAAATATATGGGAGGATAGGTGTAGGTTATATGCAAATAGTATGCCATTTTCTATAAGGTACTTGATTGTCTGTGGATTTTGGTATCCACAGGTGTCCTGGAACCAATCACTCGTGGATACTGAAGCATGACTGTAATTGAAAGGGTCACATTCCTATTTAGATTTAGTATGGTCAGAGAAGGCCACCGTGAGGAAGGGCCATTGAATGCATTACTTAAGGGAGGAAAAGGAGTCAGTCATACAAGGCATCATTTCAACCCTGTAAACAGTGTGTGCAAAGCCTCTAAGAGAGGAGGGACGCGGGTAGCTTGAGGACATGAACAGAGGTCAGAGTGGCTGGCAATTATCTCCAGGGTGGTGCAGTCCTTATACACCACAGGAAGAAACTTCAATTTTCTTTTCAGTGATATGGACAGTGACCCACTGGGGACTTCCTTGGTGCAGTCTCTGTTTTGAGACCACCACTCTTGCTACTCTGTGGCAGAATGGCCGGGGAAGAGTAGAAGTAGGGGAGAAGAGTTAGGGCCTGCTGCACAGGGTGGATGGGAAGATGGTGAAAGAACCGCACAGATCCCAAATGTATTTAGGAGGTAGAATTGACACAATCTGCAGATAGGTTGCATATTAGCCATAGCTTTGTCATAAATTGCCCCAAAACTTAGTGATGTGAGATACATTTATTATCTTGCAGTTTCTGTGAATCAAGAATCTGGACACTGCCCAGCAGCTGGCCCTTTCTGGAAAGGGACAGAATAAGAGGCAGATTTAAAACAATTTCTGCCTTCAAAAGGCTCATGGTTAAACAGTGTAAATAGTTAGCTAGAATGTTAGGTCATGATATATGTTTGTTAGAGGGAGAACGTATTTCAGGCTGGAAGGATTTAGAAAGAAAAGATTCATGACAGAGGTATAGCTTTGAGTTCAATCTTTACAAATAGGCATGATGTTGGAAGTGAACGAGGGAAGTGCCTCCCACCAGGCAGGGCAGGAAGGGAGGTCCAGGGTATGTGGGGTCGGAGATGAGGATGTTTATTTTTTAGCTTACGGTTGTCTGCAGTGAACATGGGGAAGAAAGCTAAGTAAGGTTGGAAAAGTAAGTTGAATCTGAACTCAGAGGGCTATAAATGCTAGGCTAAGAAGTTTAAATTTTATTTAACAGGCAATTGTTACATTTTTTAACATTTAAATTTGATTTGAAAATTAAAATAGGCCAGGCATGGTGGCTTACACCTGTAATCCCAGCATTTTGGGAGGCTGAGGCAGGTGGATCATGAGATCTGTTCAAGACCAGCCTGGCCAAAATGGTGAAACCCTGTCTCTACTAAAAATACAAAAATTAGCTGGGCATGGTGGCAGGCACCTGTAATCCCAGCTACTCTGGAGGCTGAGGCAGAGAATTATTTGAACCCAGGAGCTGGAGATTGCAGTGAGCCGAGATAGCGCCACTGCACTCCAGCCTGGATGACAGATTGAGACTCTGTGTCAAAAAAAAGTAAAACAATAGTCCAAGATGGCCAAATAGGAACACCTCCAGTCTACAGCTCCCAGCGTGAGTGACACAGAAGATGGATAATTTCTGCATTTCCAACTGAGGTACTGGGTTCATCTCACTGGGGCTTGTTGGACAGTGGGTGCAGCCCACAAAGGGAAGTCCATCAGACTAACAGCGGATCTCTCTGCAGAAACCCTATAAGCTAGAAGAGAAGGGGGATCAATATTCAACACTCTTAAAGAAAATAATTTTCAACCCAGAATTTCATATCCAGCCAAGCTAGTTTCACAAGTGAAGGAGAAATAAAATTCTTTACAGACAAGCAAATGCTGAGAGATTTTGTCACCACCAGGCCTGCCTTACAAGAGCTCCTGAAGGAAGCACTAAACATGGAAAGAAACAACTGGTACCAGCCTCAGCAAAAACATACCAAATTGTAAAGACCATCCATGCCATGAAGAATCTGCATCAATTAATGGGCAAAATAACCAACTAACATCATAATGACAGGATCAAATTCATACATAACAATATTAACCTTAAATGTAAATGCCTAAATTCTCGCAATTCAGAGAGGAGACACAGACCTGGCAAATTGGCTAAGCAGTCAAGGCGCGTCATCAGTGACCTGCTGTATCAGGGCGGGGGGAGACCCATCTCATGTGCAGAACACACATAGGCTCAAAATTAAAGCGATGGAGAAAGGATCTGGTACCAAGCAATGGACGGAAAACAAAAAAAAGCGAGGGGTTGCAATCCTATCTCTGGATAAAACAGACTTAAACAAACAAAGATCAGAAGGAGACAAAGAAGGCCTTACATAAGGTAAAGGCATCAATTCAACAAGAAGAGCTACCTATCCTAAATATATATGCACCCAATACAAGGAGCATCCAGATTCATAAAGCAAGTCTTTAGAGACCTACAAGAGACTTAGACTCCCACACAATAATAATTGGAAGACTTTAACACCCCACCTGTCAAACATTAGACAGATCAATGAGACAGAAAGTTAACAAGGATATCCAGGAATTGAACTCAGCTCTACACCAAGTGGATCTAACAGACATCTGCAGAACTCTCCACCTCAAATCAACAGAGTATACATTCTTCTCAGCACCACATCGCACTTATTCCAAAAGTGACCACATAGTTGGAAGTGAAGCATTCCTCAGCAAATGTAAAAGAACACAAATTATAACAAACTGTCTCTCAGACCACAGTGCAATCAAACTAGAACTCAGGATTAAGAAACTCAATCAAAATCGTGCCTGAGCGTGACTGGGGCAGGAAGGGGTGGGTGTGAGGGGGAGGAAGGCAGGGCTCCACTGTGGGGAGCCTCTTGGGACCCCTCTGGCAAGAGGCCCTTCCACGGGCTTCCACAGAAGTAAGGGCACACTGAACGTCACCTTAGCCTCCTTCATGGTTTTCCACCCCCTGACGGGTATTCAGTGACACTGTGGTTTATTAAAAGCACACAGCTCACAGATTCCCTCAATTTTGTTTTCAGAGGAAGTTCCCACATGGAACCAGCAGCTGGCAGGGATGTGCTGTGTGCGGCAGAGCACCGGAGAGCTGGGGCCTCTTCTGGCATTTTCCAGTGAGCTATGATTGGGCAACAGACTGGGACCCCAACTCTAAAGAAAGATCTTGAAAAAAAAAGTAAAACCAATTTTAAAAAAGGAAGAAGAATTTTGTTTGTTGGTTTGTTTGTTTTTTGAGACAGAGACTTGCTCTGTCAGCCAGGTTGGAGTGCAGTGGCTTGATCTCCACTCACTGCAACCTCCATCTCCTGGGCTCAACCAATTCTCCTGCCTCAGCCTCCCGAGTAGCTGGGATTACAGGCGTGTGCCACCACGCCCGCCTAATTTTTGTATTTTTAGTAGAGAACATGTTAGTAGAGAACATGTTTCACCATGTTGGCCAGGCTGGTCTCGAACTCCTGACCTCAAGCAATTCACTCACCTCAGCCTCCCAAAGTGCTGGGATTACAGGTGTGAGCCACCACACCCAGCTGAAAAAACAGAATTTTTTTTTTTTTTTTTGAGAAGGAGTCTCGCTCTGTCGCCCAGGCTGGAGTGCAGTGGCCGGATCTCAGCTCACTGCAAGCTCCGCCTCCCGGGTTCATGCCATTCTCCTGCCTCAGCCTCCCAAGTAGCTGGGACTACAGGCGCCCGCCACCTCGCCCGGCTAGTTTTTTGTATTTTTTAGTAGAGACGGGGTTTCACCGTGTTAGCCAGGATGGTCTCGATCTCCTGACCTCGTGATCCACCCGTCTCGGCCTCCCAAAGTGCTGGGATTACAGGCTTGAGCCACCGCGCCCGGCAAAAAACAGAATTTTTAAGTCTTCTAATATTTGGATATAGTTTTCCATGTTCCTGTAGTTTATTTTATAGACCTGATGGTTTAGAAGCATTTCACTTTCCCTTTTGCTAGCCATGTGATTATACTTTCATTTTAAATGTGTTTGTGCGTTTTTCCTAAAGCATTTTCACCTAGGCCATCTCACTTAGTCTGAACAAGATCAGTGCTTTGCACACGGCTGCTTGCTGAGCAGAGTCCAGCGAACCCAATAGTGCAATATGAGACTGAATCTTTCCATTCTTTCCATTCCAGGGCCTTCAGATCCCAGGTGCTACCAGCCTGCTGTGTGACAGCACATGTCCCTGAAAGCCTCTGTGCTCCAGTTCCCTCACTGATAAAGGAGGGTGATACTAATGGTACCCGCTTTATGGAGCTGTGAGAGTTAAGAGACAATCGACAGAAATGTCAAACATGTAGACCTGTGCCTGGCACACAAGTGCTTGGTAAATGTCATATTCATAACACAGGAAAAAACCTGATGAAAATGAATCACTTTTGGATAAGGATTTTAATATTCTTACAGACATTCCCCATCCAGCTTTTAGCTCAATGGATCAGGTTATCTGCAAGGACAGCAGCCTCTTGCTGGGTGCCCCATGGAGACAGCGATCCTCCCTCCTCTCTTACCTTCTCAAGGGTGGCCCTTTTCCATCACCAAGGCTGCACTCACGCAGAGAGGAAGCTTTCCATCCCGACAGGATCAGGCCGATTAACTTCAATTCCTAGGGGAAAAGACTCTTGAGAACACATTTTAACCTTGGACTCTCACCTAGAGTTCTGCACGATTTTCCATTTCCTTAACTAATGAATGCATCTAGCAGACTCAGTCCCTAAAAAAGACCCATTTGAAAGATAATAGCCAGAGCTGGGCAGCGGATCTGGGCTGCCCCCTGCTGAGCACCTCTTCAGCCAGGCCTGCACTTGAGCAGAGTTACCCTGTGGAGGGACAGGTGGAGGCCGGCTGCTTCACTTCCCTCTGCTGGGAGTGGCCCTGCGTGATGGGGTGCATATCCACTTCATTAGTTTTTTAACCTGTTGGAGACGATTATCAATTTACTTAAAGTTTGAATGTCTGTAAGGACAAAATTTAAAGCTAGGGTCTGAAGATCTGTAGCAGGGATGTATCTGTCATCTCCCTATCCCTCCATCTCAGCCTGTTAACTGTATCATCGTGGGTTAAATTAATTGCTAAGAGACCACGGAGTCCATTTTATAGCTCAGATGAGCAGTTTTCATTTTCTGTAGTAAACATGACATAAGTAAACAAAGAGTTTCTCTAACAAGGATGGCTTACAAGTAGAAGTGGCTAAATTTTCACTTTTATAAATTTTGCTGCTTTTTATTAACTGTCAGTAAACCTGGAAAGATGATCTTACAAGTAGACAACAGATTTTTCATACTTTAATCTTAAAGTTACCTCTGCCTCAACTCTTTGTTCACAGCTCTCTGACACTGGAATATTAAGAGTTGATCATCTTTCCCTTTAATTTTTCACTGACAATATCAATTCCTAACCCAGATTTTTGGATCTCACGAGGGTTCTTATTTTACAGTTGTCTCATACATTTCTGTAAGAAGTTCAGCCTAAGAAGAAATCAAGAATTGTCTTTTCCGGTTCATACATAAACTCCTATAGGGTCGTCCACTACTAAAGCAATAGAAGGTGCTGCCTTCTTTTTCTAGAAGCTGGTGTTCTTAAAAGAGAGCAGTTTAGGAGCAGGAATTGTGCTTTATTAACATCAAAGCGCTGGCACAGGAAGTTTGCACACACAGTTCTGGAAGCTTCTGATGTTTTCTGCCTGCTTTGGGAAGCTATAGCTCTTTGCTTCACCATCAGTTATCGGGAACTGAAGGAAAATTATGATTTTTTTTTTTTTAAATAAATTGCACCAGGATGCTCGGTCTGCAGCCCCAGTGGCTGGTTTTCCTGTGCCTGGGATGTTGGCCTTGTAGAGTTACTTCTGTAATCTCAAGACAGACAGCTTTGTTTGATCAAAATTGTTACTTCATCTTGCACAGTTTCAAGAGTTCTACAGGTTTAATGGACACAGAAACCTGGGGGAACTTTCTTACTCTCCAGGGCTCATTCATAGAGGTTCTCAAATACTCCATCAGCAGAGGGGAGCCCCCGACCTGACCGTATCACCGACCTCATGAGCTCAGTTATTCGGAGCTGCTGGTTTCACCTCCCAAGTCTTCCCGGAACCCGTGCCCTCCACTTGGGCATCGTTACTAACCACCATGAGAGGACGTCTGTTCTCATCTAGCCTCCACCCTGCAGCCGAGGAATCTCCGTAAAAAGAACACCTGGCTTAGTTTCTGCTGGAAACCGTTGAATAGTCCCCCCTGTTTCCTGGAAGGGGCTGGGCAGCCCCCGCTGCGTCCACAGCCCCCCGGGCCTGCCTCCTGCAGGCCCCGCTACTTTGTCACCAAAGCATCCTCCGCGCTCGCACCTGCGTGAAGCTGTGCTCGGCCGCTCCCGCCGAGGGAACCGCCTCCCCAAAGCTGTGCGCTCTGATTCTCACTCGTTTACCGAGAGGTAGCAGTGTGGGGAAAGCGGAATTCTGCAGGGACTCTCCCCTGTGCTTCGCGGGCCTCGGTGGAATCCTTGTTTCAGGATCTGCTCGTCGTTTCCAGTCGTGCGCGCGGCGCGGAGGCTGCTCGGCCCAGCGCCGGGCTCTGGCTCTCTCCGCCTCTCCCACACGCCGGCCTTTCTGTGCCAGCTGGCTGGCGACCCAGGTTAGGAAGCCCAAGGTCGGGGCGTTAACCCAAGGGCCCTCCCGCTTTCCCTCCGAGGGCGGAGAGGCGTCTGCGCCCGAGCCGGCTGCGGGAACACCGGGAGCGCCGGCGGAGCTCGGCTGTCCTCGCGGTGCGGCGCCCGACGCGCATTCTTGGGACCGGGATCCGCCGTCTGCGCCTGCGAACGGGTTTCTGCCTCGGCTACACGCGCAGCGCGCAGAACTGAGCCGGCCCCGCGGAACCCGGGGCTCCGGTCCCGGCCGGAGCGCGGCGTCGGGGGCCGCGGAGAGGGCGGCAGCCGCAGGGGACCCTCGGCGCCTCGGCCTCGCCGCGATGAAGTCCCCGCCCTTCCTCAGGTGACGGATCGCCGCTGCCCCGGCGGCAGCCCAGCCCGCCCTCCCGGGCCGCCCACCACCCAGCGCGTGCCTCGGAGCCTCCCGCCCTCCCCGGGGTCTGTGGCCAGCCGGGCGCCCCAGGCGTGCGCCGCGCCAAGCCCGGTCATTGAGCCCGCGCTCCCCAGCTTTCCTCTGCAGATGCCCGTGCCACCCGCACCCTGCGGAGGGGCTGTTCACCAGATGCCAGAAAGTCAGGGTTGGGGATGCCGGCCGGGGCCCCAGCGGCTGGACGCCGTGTCCTTCCTGAACCTGGTGGGGAGTGCGCCCGCCTCCACCTCCCCAGACACCCACCCGCAGGGCCCAGCCCTGCCTGTGGGGTCTAGGACTGAAGGTCTGTCCCCGGCCTCCGTGCTGCGCTCTCCTGGCCCTGGGCCCGCCCGGAAGACCCGCCTGTGTCGCGGGCCCCCTCCCCGGCTCCGGCCTCCAAAGCGCCGCCGGCACAGCTTCGCGGCCCGGGCCGCTCGGCGGGGCCAGCACCGTCCCCTTGTCACTGTTCTCCTTTCTCCTTCCAGCCCGTGCCTCTCCTGGAAGAGAGCGGTGGGCGTCTTTTTCCTGCCGTTTGTCTTATCAGCCTTTGCTCCTCGGTTTAAGCAGGAAGAGAACCTCATGCGTGGCAGAGCGCATCCGCCCCAGCCCAGGTTGGCCTGAGAGCCGCATTCCTGCGGAGGGAGGGGAGCGACCTCACCTTTCTTGGAGAAAAGAGTATCGCGACTGTGCACAGAACACGTCCTACTAACCAGAACTTCTTTTTCTTCGCTAGGGTTTCAGCCGCCCCTCCGAGCCCGCTCCCGAATTCTCTCTCCCTTTCCACTTCCTTTCCCTCGCCCGCCCCCTCCAGGTTTAACTGGTCTCATCTGACCCCTCTGGAGCTGAAGAATCGATCTGTGGGACTGGGAACTGCAAGCACAGGTCGGGGTAAGCCCCACTTCACCCTGGAGGGCCACAAGTTCCTGATCTTCGGGGGCTCCATCCACTATTTCCGGGTGCCCAGGGAGTACTGGAGGGACCGCCTGCTGAAGCTGAAGGCCTGTGGCTTCAATACTGTCACCACGTGAGTGCTGGCCCCTCACCTCCAGGATCTTGCTCCCCTACAAGTGCAGGGTAGCAAGAGCCTCCGATTTTGGGGGCCCAGCGTGAGGACTTACAAGTCGTTTCCAGCACATACATTTTATGCTTAAGCGTCCAATGGTCACTTACGTCTCATGCTGAGCTTGCTCTATGATCAAAAACTTGGATAGGGGTTAGTGGGAGAATCTCAGGGGAGAAGGTTATTTGCTCAGGAATCTGTCTGTCTAGTGAAGGAACACCAGGAGCCCTTGGGAGCACTCAGTTTAATGACAGAAGCTTCAGGCACACTTACAGATAAATATGTACTTAGATACATGCATGTTTTTAAAACAAACTTTTTTTTTTTTTTTTTTTTTGAGACAGGGTCTTGCTCTGTTTGTTGCTCGGGCTGGAGTGCAGTGGCCCGATCTCAGCTCATGGCAGCTTCTACTTCTCTGGCTCAGGTGATGCTCCTGCCTCAGCCTCCTGAGTAGCTGGGGCCACAGGTGCATGCCACCACACCAGGCTAGTGTTTTGAATTGTTTGTAGAGATGGAGTTTTTCGCCTTGTTGCCTGGACTGGTCTCAAACTCCTGAACTCAAGCAATTCACCCTTTAAAAGGAAACACCATGGTTGTCCTCATACCTGTATACAACTGACCAGCCACCCTGTATGACCATAGGAATGCAAAACTGCTTCAGAATCAGAGGCCCCGTCCTCCTGAGGGCCTGCCTCCACATCTTGTGGCAAGCTTACCATCACACTCACTGTAAAGGAGAAGATGCTTAGAGGGCCCTGTGCCTTATTGCAGAGCTGGTATTGAAGGGTGAATTTGAAGCTGAGAGGCAGTAAATTGACAACTGGTTCATTTAAAATGCAAAGAATTTAATCAAATAATCGTTGAGTTTTATTGAAAGCTGCTACTGCATCTCTTGGGGGGACAATATAGTTTTTCTTCACCTTTCTTTTGAATTGCTGAATTACGTCGACAATTTTTCTGATAGTCAGGCAGCCATATGGTACTAGTATAAACTCTGCTTGGCTCTGAGATATGCACACATTACATACACATAGATTGCTAGACTTTATTTGCTAGTGTTTTATCTCTTTTTTTTTTTTTTTTTTTTTTTGAGACAGAGTCTCGCTCAGTCGCCCAGGCTGGAGTGCAGTGGCTTGATCTTGGCTCACTGCAAGCTCTGCCTCCCACGTTCACACCATTCTCCTGCTTCAGCCTCCCAAGTAGCTGGGACTGCAGGCGCCCGCCACCACGCCCGGCTAATTCTTTGTATTTTTAGTAGAGACAGGGTTTCACTGTGTTAGGCAGGATGGTCTCGATCTCCTGACCTCATGATCCGCCCGCCTCGGCCTCCCAAAGAGCTGGGATCACAGGCATGAGCCACCGCGCCCGGCCGAAAGTGTTTTATTTCAAATGTGTTTATGATTATAAGCCAAACTGATTTAAAATTTTATTTTGTTAGTATTCTTGTCCAGTTTTGAATCAATCTTATAATAAGCTCATAAAGTGAGTAAATCTTCTTTTCTTACTTATTGAAAATATTTTGCACAAGAATTATCTTTACCCTGAAAGTTTTTTAAGATTCACCTGTAAACTCTGTGACTACTATCTTTTGTGGTTTGTGAGGTGAAGGATTTTGGGAAAACATAGCTCTTTGAATGGTTATTAACTCACGTCCTCTATTTCTTCTTGAATACATTCTGCTTTCCCCTCTTTTTTCCTTCCTTCCTTCCTTCCTTTCTTCTCTCCCTCCCTCCCTTCCTTCCTTCTCTCCCTCCCTCCCTTCCTTCCTTTCTTTCTTTGCCTTTCTCTCCTTTCTCTCCTTCCTTCCTTCCTTCCTTCCTTCCTTCCTTCCTTCCTTCCTTCATTTCTTTCTTTCTTTCTTCTTTGTTTTTTTGTTTCTTCTAATGGAGTCTCACTCTGTCACCCAGGCTGGAGTGCAGTGGTGCAATCTCTGCTCGCTGCAACCTCTGCCTCCTGGGTTCAAGGGATTCTCCTGCCTCAGCCTCCTGAGTAGCTGGGATTACGGTGTCCACCACCACGCCCGGCTACTTTTTGTATTTATAGCAGAGATGGGGTTTCACCATATTGTTCAGGCTGGTCTCAAACTCCTGACCTCAGGTGATCCACCTGCCTCGACCTCCTAAAGTGCTGGGATTACAGGCATGAGCCACTGCGCCCAGGCTTCTTCCTTCTTTTGAACTCACTGGGACTTAACAAATTTTTCCTTTCTTTCCTGTACTCACTTGGAAGTCACGTACATCACATTGTGTATTTTGGCTGTTTTTTTCTTTTTCCTTAATCTTATCTATTTCTATTTAGTCTTTTCAAATAGCTAGCTTGTAGCTTTGTTAATACTCTCTGTATATTTCGGATTTCTATTTCACAGTTTCTGAGTTAAATGTAATTTCCTTTTCTCTACTTTATTAAATTTAGTACCTTCTCTTCTCTGTCCTCCTCGGTATCCTCCTCCTCCTCCTCCTTTTTCCCTGAGTTAATATTTAACTTCTTTTACTTCCAGTCTTTTGTGTTTTCTAATATATTCATTCAAAGATATGAATGTTTATCTGAGTGTTGCTTTGGTTACATAGCCCACATATTTTGCTATATAGTGCTTTGAATTTATTTATTTTCAAATATTTCCTAAGTTTTGATATTGTTTCCATTAGCTATTTGGGAATATGCTGTTTTATTTATTTATTTATTTTAATTTTTACTATTGTTAACTGTGATTTTAAAATTTATTTGCATTTGTCTTGGGATCATGGACTATGTGATATAGATTTTTGGAATTTGCTGAGATTTACTTTGTGACATAGTACGTGCAACTGTTTCATGCATTTTAAATTTTGGTCTTTTAAGTTTTACATTCTTTTTTCATACTTAGTTCTACAGATACACTGTTTTTTTTTTTTTCTGAGACGGAGTCTTGCTCTGTCGCCCAGGCTGGAGTGCAGTGTCCGGATCTCAGCTCACTGCAAGCTCCGCCTCCCGGGTTCACGACATTCTCCTGCCTCAGCCTCCCGTGTAGCTGGGACTACAGGCGCCGCCACCTCGCCCGGCTAGTTTTTTGTATTTTAGTAGAGACGGGGTTTCACCGTGTTAGCCAGGATGGTCTCGATCTCCTGACCTCGTGATCCGCCCGTCTTGGCCTCCCAAAGTGCTGGGATTACAGGCTTGAGCCACCGCGCCCGGCCCAGATTCACTTTTTAAGGGAACGTAAATGCTCCATCTGTTGGCTACTGGGTTCTCCTTCCTTATTAGACGCGGCTTGTTAATTATGCAGTTCAAATCTATATCCTTACAAGTTTTTTTTTTTCTGCTTATTTTCTTTGTTTCTTAGAGGGGTACTTTAAATCTTTTCGCTGTGATGGTAACTGATGTATCCATGTCCTCTCTAATTCAGTCAGCTTCTCCTTTACTTACAACAAGCTATGTTGTAACTGACGACATACAACAAGCTCTATTGTTGAGCTCATAGAAGGCCATGAGTAGTATGTCTTCTTGGTGGTTCATACAGTCACTTCTACAATGTATTGTCAAAAATCTCTGCGCTGCACAAAACTGTGTAATAAAAACCACAGGGCTTAGAGGAAACACGATGTTAAGGGGCATAACACTCAAACATGTTGCCAGTGGCACAAAAAAAGACAGTTGCCTGGTGAGCTATGCCTAGCATACCTAATAAAATTTTTACTCATAGCCCTATGGGGGAGGGTCCTGTAGGGGCCATTCTTGCTAAGTTCTAAAGGTAGTACCCTTACTAGATTTACTGTATCTCCACTATCTTCACAGAAACTACTCATTTGTTCTTATTTTGACTAACTCATAGCAATACTATATAAGGCAGATGTAGACATTTTTGTTTTTGTTCTCTTCTTTAGTTTATGCTTTTAATGGGTGTTACAATAGGGCAGTGAGTGGAAGAATTTATATATAAATCCCAAGAAATCTAGCATCACAGGACAATTGGCACCTTGAACCACAATTGGATAATAGAGCAAGAAACTATAAAGATAGTCATGGTTAGTGTAACAGAGGTTTAATTTCCATTGGAAACTTCAACTTATTTCAGAATAGAGCAATGCATGGTTTTGGCCTGGATTTGGGGCAGACCTAACAATTTGGAGGAAGAAATAAGAAGATACTCATCATACTTCCCTTTCACCTCTTCCAGCTATGTTCCGTGGAACCTGCATGAGCCAGAAAGAGGCAAATTTGACTTCTCTGGGAACCTGGACCTGGAGTACGTGGTGTTGCTGCTTCTGTGACCTGGCCAGGGGCAGGGGCAGAGAGGTGGCTGGGAGGGACCTGGGTCTGGAGCCCTGTTCTAGGACTGCGAGAGGACCTGCACCCGGGACCTAGATGCTCCCCAGTCATGACCTGCTGGGTCTGCAGCCTTTGGGCCCCACTTCTCCACTGCAGCCCAGAAGGGCAAAAGACCCCAGGAGCCGCCCGACTCTGCATGGGATCCTGCTGCCTGGGCTGGGGCAGGGCGGCCCCTCTAGGCTAGCAAGGCTATTGGGTCAGGTTCACTGTTAAGACCCCTGTGCCCTGGCTGTCACCCTTCCTCCTCAGGCCCCCGATGGGGCTGTGCAGAGGCTCTGAGGCTGGGAGCAGCTCAGGCCACCGACTTAGTGTGGGAGTCCCCGTTCTTTGTGGGTGGGGCCGAGCCATCCCTTCGCCCCACCGGGCAGCTCCACCCTGTGACGTGTGTGGCCCCCACCCGGCCTCATCCTGGGCCGTCATGGGAGGGGCTGACGATGTGGACCTCCCTAGGGCCTTCGTCCTGATGGCTGCGGAGATCGGGCTGTGGGTGATTCTGCGTCCAGGCCCCTACATCTGCAGTGAGATGGACCTCGGGGGCTTGCCCAGGTAAGCGGGGCTGCAATCCCAGAGTTGTGGTTCTAACGAAGTATTTGCTTTCGTGAATTTCAATCTAGTAACAAGGAAAGTGACTTTATTCACGGAGCTGATGAGGGGTGTACCACCCCAAGCCACGCACCGCGCCTGTGTTGTCCACGTGAAGCCTGCGGTACTGGGGTAAAGAGGGTGTGCTCAGGGAGAAGTGGCCACAAGAGGCTCCCACTCTTCTTTCCCCACACAGGAGGGGCTGTGGCCCCCTCTGTCCTTCTCAAAATGCCCTGGGAAGAAAGGGACTGGAAGGTTTAAGGCCTGCAAGGGAAGGTTCTGATGACTCTGGGCTTGTTTTGAAAACTTCTGATCTGTCGCTTATTTTGTGAGGGGAAGGCTGCCTTTCCATGCAGTGAGGCCACCCTCAGCTCCCCTCCCTTCCCTCTTGCTTTTCTTTGCCTTATTCTCTCCTCTGTGATTCTGGCCCCCAGCCCAGACTGCTGAGGGTCAGGGTGAGACTCCAAGACTGCTCTCTGCTACCCCTGTGGTGGGCAGGGCTTCCTGGGGAATCTGGGGCTCTGCCTCCGGTGAGCACCTCTGCACCTCGGAGTCAGATGAGGCCTTTGCTTTCTCTTCAGGGGCAGAGAAAGCCTGAGCTGAGGGGAGTGGAGTTTTCGGGAATCAGTGACTCCCGGCATAGCTTGACTGGAGGCCTGCCTGGCACTTCCCCAGTGACCTGGAGGTGGCAGAGTGTCATTGGCCCGTAGGCTCCTGCCCTGAGCCTGAAGCCTTAGCTCTTAGTGGAAATGTGACAGTGTGCCTAAGGAAATTTTTCTGTCCCCAAGAATTTTTTTTTTTTTTTTTTGAGATGGAGTCTTGCTCTTGTCACCCAGGCTGGAGTTCAGTGCTGTGATCTTGGCTCGCTGCAACCTCCGCCTCCCGGGTTCAAGTGATTCTCCTGCCTCAGCCTCCTGAGTAGCTGGGATTACAGGCGCCTGCCACTACACCCGGCTAAGTTTTGTACTTTTAGTAGAGACAGGGGTTTCGCCATGTTGGCCAGACTGGTCTCGAACTCCCGACCTCAGGTGATCTGCCCACCTCGGCCTCCCAAAGTGCTGGGATTATAGGCATGAGCCACCAAGCCCAACTGAAAAATGTTTTCAATAAACTGAAAAAGAATGGAGAGTGTTCAACAAAAGGTAGAAGAAAAGCTTTTAAGACATGACTGTAACAGACTTGACAGGCCAGACCCTCAGTCGGACCAAATGGAGCTGAAGGCACTTCCCAAGTTGCAAAGTGCCTTGGAGGTGGAGGCGGGTGTTTGCTTTCAAATCCCGACAGTCAATGAGAATGGTCTGAAAGTCTCGCGAGGCACAGATCTTTCCAGGACCCCTGAGTGCTCCGGGACCACGGGTGTGAGGCAGCTGGGCAGACGTGCTGGGCGAGCTGGGGCAGCTCTGAGCCCTCTCCTCCTTCCCTCTCCCGTCCTGTCTCAGACCCTGAGCCTGCCCCTCTCTCCCTCAGCTGGCTCCTGCGAGACCCCCGGTTACTGTTGAGGACAACCAACAAGGGCTTCACTGAAGCAGTTGAGAAGTATTTTGACCACCTGATTCCCAGAGTGATTCCTCTCCAGGTAAAGCCAAATTATCTTCTGCATCTTTCTTACATGCACTTTCCTGATCGGGCAGTGGAAGGTCGTGGGACCCACATACAAGTGGTGGCATAACCCTAAGGCAGGAGGGAGGTGGGAATATGGATGGGATTGGCGTGGAAGCAGATGCATTTGTAGGTTTGAGGGCTCAAGTTTAAGTAGCTAGTGTGAGAAACAGGGAAAACTGTGGCAGTTACGTGTCTGCAACGCACTAGGGATGGTGGCTCCCACAGCAGCCAAGTGACCCAGCAGACTAACTCCAGTGCTGGAGCAGAGCGCGCAGACCGCAGGGGACGTGGATCAGAGCCGGCCACACCAGCTGTGCAGCCTTTAGCAGCAAGCCCAGAGACTCCAGGCTTTTGCCCCAAATAGCCTCACTCTTTAACCCTCCTCTGCTTGTCTCTCAGTACCGCCAGGGAGGCCCTGTCATCGCGGTGCAAGTGGAGAATGAATATGGCTCATTCAATAAGGATAAAACCTACATGCCGTATCTCCACAAGGTGAGAGGGCCTTGGTTTGGCCCCATGTTTACATGCCTCCTTCCTCCATCTGTCTCTTTTCTGGCATGCTTTTCTGATTCCTGGATGCATGGGTGATCGGGCTGGGCACAGTGCATTCTGAGAATACTGGCCTGTGAACACGAGGTGCTGAGGGGTGGTGGCCCACTGCGTGGCTGAAAATTTTCATATAACTTTTGACTCCCTCAAAATGTAGTCACTAATAGCCTACTGTTGACTGGAAGCCTTACCGATAATAAACAGTTGATTAATGCAGGTTTGTATATCTATTATATACTGTATTCTTACAATAAAGTAAGCTTCAGAAAAGAAAATGTTACTAAGGAAATCATAAGTCACAGAAAATATATTGACTTCTCATTAAGCAGAAATGAATCATGGTAAAGGTCTTTATCCTCATCATCTTCATGTTAAGCAGGCTGAGGGGGAGGAAGAGGTGGAGGAGGAGGAGTTGGTTTTGCTGACTCAGGGGTGGCAGAAGAGGTGGAGGAGGTGGCAGGGGAGGCAGGGGAGTTAACTTGTATTGAAAAAATTCCGAGTATAAGTGGATCCGCACAGTTCAAACCTGTGTTGTTCAGGGTTCAACTTTAGATCAAGTTCATTTTCTCTGTGAATGCACAGCAGTCAGGACAATCACTATGTACCTAAATAACTGTATTAGAAGACAGAACGTGGCGTTAAAGGGCTATTCCTTTCTGCTTCCTATCTCTGGGACCCACGGTTCTCATTAAAGCTGGGGTTGGTGAATCTTCCTCCACTGTAAATAACGCTTCAAGAATTTAGTGAGGTGACTCTCAGCTCGAAGCTTTCTGGCCTGTAAGATAAATGTCATCTCTTCTGTCCCCCTTGCTTCTTCATGGAGGGATGTCTCAGGCCAGGGAATAACTGCAGTTCTGCCTGCTGTCCTTCCTGGTGACTCAGCCCCTGCTGGCCCCTGACTTCCCACATTCAGGAAGCTGATGAGAGTTCAGTCTCAACTGAACCCCTCCTTGGGCTGCCAAGCAGGGTGCAGGGCTGCACGGTGGGCCTGAGCCATCCTGACTCCGGCCTTGCCTCTGCAGCAGTGCCTGCATGGAGACCTCTGTCTGGAGGCTGGGAGGGGAAGAGGAGGGGTCCCCAGCTGGGCAAAGTGGGGAGGAGGGCAGGGCTGGACTTCATCCACATGCTGGCTCTCGCCCTACAGCTGTGGCTTCTGGAGTTGGACAAGGTCAGAGAGTAATTTCCCTCCCCAACTTTTCCTAGGGACTGCATGGCTGCCCTGAATCAGTTGTACTCAGCCAGCATTGTTTGTTCTTGGTTTTAAAATTTACTGGCTGGGCTCAGTGGCTCACGCATACAATCCAGTACTTTGGGAGGCTGCTGCGGGCGGATCACCTGAGGTCAGGAGTTTGAGACCAGCCTGGCCAATGTGGCAAAACCCTGTCTCTACTAAAAATGCAAAAATTAGCTGGGCGTAGTGGTGCATGCCTGTAATCCCAGCTACTCGGGAAGCTGAGGCGGGAAAATCACTTGAACCTGCGAGATGGAGTTTGCAGTGAGCCGAGATTGTGCCACTGGACTCCAGCCTGGGCGACAGAGTGAGACTCGTCTCAAAAAAAAAAAAAGAAAAGAAAAAGAAAAAAAATTACCATTCAACTCCAATCCAGGCCCAGATGTGGCTCAATGAACACAGGAGACGCACAGCCAGGCCCTGGCTATCTGGCCTCGTAACCATGGTTTTTCGGATGAGATCTCCCCATCCCTGCAGCCATGGCAGGCTTCCTTGTTCCCCTTGACAGCGTTAGGCAGCACCTGAGCTTGGTGAAGTCCCTGATGGTTCTCAGGACCCCACAGCTGCAGCCTCTCCCCTTCCAGCACAGAGTGATTCCCTAGTCTTCCTCTTCTTTCAGTGACTTAGATCCTCTTCCAGGGCATTTCCTGGTAAACTCAGCCCATTGTTCCTGGAGGCTTTGGTTATGGGGTGTCAGAACCCACACTCAACCGATTTTAGGGTCATTCCCCACAAAAATCACCAGGCTGAGACAGACAGTGATTTCCCCCAATTTACTAAGTTGCAGAAGGTTAGACTGAATTCAAACCCTTGTCCAGCTCACATCTCACCCAACTGAACCATGCTGTGTTTAGTTTCCAATTTCCTCGTGTAGTCATCCCTTGGCATCCATGGAGGATTGATTCCAGGGCCCCCAGGGACACAAAATCTGTCAGTGTTCAAGTCCTTGACATAAAATGGTGTGGCATTTCCATGCAACCTATGCACATCCTCCCATATCCTTTTTTTTTTTTTTTTTTTTTTTTGAGGCAGTTTTACTCTGTCACCTAGGCTGGTATGATCTCGGCTCATTGCAACCTCTGCCTCTGGTTTCAAGCAATTCTTGTGACTCAGCCTCCCAAGTAGCTGGAATTACAGGTATGCACCACCACACCTGGTTAATTAGAGACAGGGTTTCACCATATTGGCCAAGCTGGTCTTAAACTCTTGACCTCAAGTGATCTGCCTGCCTCAACCTCCCAAAGTGCTGGCATGAGCCACTGTGCCTGGCCTCTCCCATATACTTTAACTTATCTTTAGATTACTCCTAATACCCAATACAATGTAAATGCTACATAAATAGTTGCTATATATTACTCTTTAGGAAATAATGATTGGAAAAATGCCTGTACATGTTCAGTACAGATGCAACTAAGAAATATATTTTTGGCCAGGTGTAGTGGCTCACACCTGTAATTTGAGTACTTTGGGAGTCCAAGGCAGGAGGCTCACTTCAGGCCAGGAGTTTCAGACCAGGCTGGGCAACATAGTGAGACCCTGTTTCTATAAAAGAAAAAAAATTAGCTGGATATGGTGGCATGTGTCTGTAGTCCTAGCTACTCAGGTGACTGAGGTGGTAAGATGGCTTGAATCCAGGAGTTTGAGGTTATAGTGAGCTATCATCATGCCACTGCACTCCAGCTTGGAGAAACACAGAAAGACCCTGTATTGGGGGAAACCCCACCCCCGATATTCAACATGGGTTATTTTCTATTTCCCTAAGCGTTGGCTGGTCTGAGAAATAAAAGGAAAGAGTACAAAAGAGAGAAATTTTAAAGCTGGGTATCTGGGGAAAACGTCACATGTCGGCAGTTTCCGTGATGCTCCCTGAGCCGTAAAACCAGCAAGTTTTTATTAGCGATTTTCAAAAGGGGAGGGAGTGTAGGAATAGGGTGTGGGTCACAGACATCACATGCTTCACAAGGTAATAAAATATCACAAAGCAAGTGGAGGCAGGGCGAGATCACAGGACCACAGGATGGGGTGAAATTAAAATTGCTAATGAAGTTTCAGGCACGCGTTGTCATTGATAACATCTTATCAGGAGACAGGATTTGAGAAGAGACAACCGGTCTGACCAAAATTTATTAGGTGGGAATTTCCTCATCCTAATAAGCCTGGGAGTGCTACAGGAGACCGGGGCTTATTTCATCCCTTTGGCTTTGACCTTAAAAGATGGCCGGCTCCACGTGGGCCATTCATAGGCCTACCCTCAGGGGCGCATTCTCTTTCTCAGAGCTGTTCCTTGCTGAGAAAAAGAATTCAGTGATATTTCTCCTATTTGCTTTTGAAAGAAGAGAAATATGGCTCTGTTCCATCTGGCTCACAGGCAGTCAGAGTCCAAGGCCATCTCCCTTGTTCCCTGAACATTGCTGTTATCCTGTTCTTTTTTCAAGGTGCCCGGATTTCATATTGTTCAAACACACATGCTCTACAATTTGTGCAGTTAACACAATCATCACAGGGTCCTGAGGCGACACACATCCTCTTCAGCTTATGAAGATGATGGGATTACGAGATTAAAGTAAAGACAGGCATAGGAAATCACAAGGGTATTGATTGGAGAAGTAATAAGTGTCCATGAAATCTTCACAATTTATGTTCAGAGATTGCAGTAAAGACAGGTGTAAGAAATTAGAAAAGTATTAATTTGGGAACTAATAAATGTCCACGAAATCTTCACAATTTATGGTCTTCTGCTGTGGCTTCAGCCCGTCCCATCGTTCGGGGTCCCTGACTTCCCGCAACAACCCTGTCTCTAAAAAAAAATTTTAAATTAAAAAATAAAAACATTTCTGAATGTGATTGCAGAATTCATGGATGTAGTAGAACCCATGAGTATGGGGAGCTGTATGTATTTCTTTTTTCCCAATGGAATGAGGGAATTGGGTTCATTTTGGTTAATTTTCTCAACAGGCTCTGTTGGGAAGAGGGATTGTGGAGCTTCTCTTGACCTCCGATGGTGAGAAAAATGTGCTGAGCGGCCACACCAAAGGAGGTACACATTCAGAGTTAGTTCACAGGAGAACAAGGCTTTCAGCCAGCCCGTGTAAATCTTGAACACACTCCAGAGAAAAACAAGTGCATCTTGATGCCTCCCTTTCCCGTGTCCACTGGGATGGATCTTGGAGTTTGATGTTATAATAAATGAGGACTCAAGGTCAAGGTTCAGGGCCGCTCACCAGCCCCCTCTCTTGGCCTTGCTCCTGCTGTCTTTAAACACAGCAGCACTGGAGCTCCTCTGTCCTCAGGACGCCTTTCCGTCTGCCATAGGTTTTCTGTGGTAAGGAATCTGCATTAGTACTGGGCCTGGCCTGGGATCAGGGCCGTCTCCACTAACGTGGGAAACCACAGGGAGAACCAGAAGATGGGTGTTGTGTCAGGAACCCCGCCTAGACCCTGTCCCGTTTCTGGGATCCTTCCACCCAAGGCTCCGTGTGGACACTTAGGAGGTCCTAGAGAATTAAGTGGCAGGAAGGTTCAGGACGGACTCATCAGATGGCAGTAGTGAGGGGCACGCCCGGGTGTGAGTAGGCCGCTGGGGTGGGCTGCTGCGGGCGGCTGCCCTTCTGCCTCCTTAGCAGCCGCTTTTCCACTGGAGCATGGTACACTGGAACACGTGCTGAGTTTGGGGCCAGGAAGCTGCGTTCCATTTCTGGTCTAATCATGTCAGGGAGCCTTGGCCTGGCTCACTTCCCTGCACAGAGTGTAGCTAATTTTAACAATGAGTGTCCGTGCAAGTGTCAGGGATGTGGCGATGGCCATGGCAGCCCTTTGGACGTGGCAGAGTGGGATGCGGGCAGCCTCTCGCCATCCTCACCGCTGAGCATGCGCTCCTCCTGCGTGCGCCGGGCGGGGGCGGGGGGCGGGTTCCT
>NW_016805314.1:3994711-3995737 GCF_001698545.2 Rhinopithecus bieti
GTGGGCGGGTGCGTGGGCGGGTGCGTGGGCGGGTGCGTGGGCAGGGGGCGGGTTCCTTCCCTCTCCTGAGGGCGCTTGTCTCACGCTTCAGGCCTCTCAGTCGGGCCTCGCTCTTCTTTATGCAGTGTTGGCCGCCATCAATTTGCAGAAAGTTCACAAGAATACGTTCAGTCAGCTTCGTGAAGTCCAGGTAAGACATTTCAGACAGGCGGGTTTACAGCGCCTCCTGCCATGACCGCCCTCACCTGTGTCACTGGTGTTAAGTGAAAACAGCTTTGACAGGAAGACCGCAGGTTTCCACCTGGGTCCTCAGCAGGTTCCAAGCCATTTCGGGAGGCTTTGGGGTGGGGAGGGAGGAGGGAAGCTGCTTGTTCGCCTCCGCTTGTGGACCACGTCATGGAGATGAGGGGGCCGGGCCAGGGGTGACGGGAATCAGAGGGAGCCGATGTTCCTCCCTTTGCCCTGTGAAGACGGAGCTGAGCCGGGCTGGGCGCGTTGCTGATGGAGGCTTCCCAGGGAGTTCTCGTGGGGTTAGCCTTTCCCGCCGCAGCATACACAGTGTGGGAAGGGACGAGGGTTGTACCTGCGCTGATTTAACAGACGCGGATTGAGCGGCTCCCACCTTCCTCTCAGTGGGTGACCTCCCGTGACAGTTACAAAGAAGGACAAGCCACAGCTCAGCCTCCAGGGAGTACATGTGTCGTTTCTCTACAAACTAGTTAGAGTGCGCGCTTCAAGACCAGGCGTGGTCACAGTCTCCTTTGCTTAACACTCTTTCCTGGTTGTCCTTTGTGCCCAGGATGCCATCCAGCCCCCACGCCTTGGCCCACTGGGCCGCTGTGAGCCTCTGCCTCCGCTCCCAGCCCCACTACACCGCCCCTGAGGGCCTTCCTTCCATTCCCGCACACGGCCCCCCGGCCTAGCCAAAGACTCTGCAGCTCCAGGGCTCTGTCCCCAGCCTCCACCTATGTTATAAATAAGAGTCTTTTTTTTTTTATATAAGATTTTTTTTATATAAGATTTATA
>NW_016805314.1:3996701-4033063 GCF_001698545.2 Rhinopithecus bieti
TAAATAAGATTCTTATTTCTTTTTTTTTTTTTTTATCAATTTCTTTTTTTTTTGAGACAGAGTCTCACTCTTGTTGCTCAGGTTGGAGTGCAATGGCGTGATCTCCGTTCACTGCAACCTCCACCTCCTTGGTTCAAGCGATTCTCCCACCTCAGCCTCCTGGGTAGCTGGGATTACAGGCACCTGCCACCACACCCGGCTAATTTTTGTACTTTTTAGTAGAGATGGGATTTCACCATGTTGGCCAGGTTGGTCTCAAACTCCTGACCTCAGGTAATCCACCCACCTTGGACTCCCAGAGTGCTGAGATTACAGGCTGAGCCACTGCGCCTGGATTTTCATCAATTTCTATACAGTTTCCAACTTGGTGAAAGGCAGGGGCCCTGCCAGAGCTCTGTGGATCTATGGCTATCTCTAGTTTTTCAATACCTTTGGTAAGTCTTCTTCTTCCTTTTTGTTCTTTTCTTCTTGTCACTTTCAGTTAACAACTTAATTGAAATCTCATTTATACACCATTAAATTCACCCATTGTAAGCATGTAATTCAACATACAGATTTCTACAACCATCACCACAATCCAAAATGTTCATTGCATTTAATGCTCATTGCAGTTAATCCCGTCTCCAGTCCTGGGCAGCCACCAATCTGCTTTCTGGTTCTATAAATTTACGTTTTCTAGACATTTCACATAAGTGGGCTCATGCAGCATTTAGTCTTTTGCATCTGGCTTCTTTCATACCTGGTGTTGTTTCTTTGAGGTCCATTTATGCATGTTGTAGCACGATTCAGTGCTTCATTTCCTTCGATAGCTGACTGGATTGTGCTTGGCTGTCATATATGCACAGTCATAGTCAAAACCAAAGGCCGTCCTGCTTTAGTGTGTTAATACGGTGACTGCGGTTTTTGCATGTTGAACCAGTCTTTCATTCCTGGAATGAATCTCATCTGATTGTGAGCTATTATCATTTTCTATTTTGCCAGATTCAGTTTATTCATATTTTTGTTGAGAATTTTCGCTTCCATGTTTACGAAGGACATTGGTTTTTGGTTTTCTTTTCTTAAAGGTATTTGTTTGATTTCAGAATTAGGATAATGCTGGCCTCATAAAATGAATTTGGAAGTATGCTCTCCTTTTCTGTTTTCTGGAACAGGTAGTGTAGAATTATTAGTATTTCTTAATGTTTGATAACTTTCACCACTGAAACTACCTGGATCTGAAGTTTTCCTTTTTAGAAGAATTTTAACTTGCAGTTCAATTTCTGTAATAGATACAGGAAAATTTAAGTTATTTCTTCTTGAGTGAGTTGTAGTAGTTTATGTCTTTCAAGGATTTATTCTACTCATTTCATTCTATTCCATCTAAATTTTTGAATTCATGGGCATAGGGTTGTTTGTGATAATCCCTTGTTATCCTCTTAATGTGTTTGTTGTCATTAGTGATGGCTCCTCTTTCAGTCCTAATATGGCTAATTTTGTGTATTTATTTTGGTTAGTGTGGCTAGAAGTTTATAATTTTTATTGATCTTTGCAGAGAATCAGCTTTCGGCTCGATTCTGATTCTCTGTTATTTTTGTGTCTTTAACTTCCTTGGTTTCTGCTCTGAACTTTGAGCATTTTCTCCCTTCTGCTGCCTTCGGATTGCATTTGTTCTTTCACTTGGTCTTTCTGGTAGAAATTTAGCTGAGTTGGGAGTTTTCTTCTCTTCTAATATAAGCATTTATGCTATACATTTCTCTGTATGTGCTAGTTTTGCTGCATCTCACAATTTTGATGGGCTGTGTTTTCATTGAATTCAAAACATCAAAACATTTTTTAAAATTTCCCTTGAGACTCTTTATTCCATGCATCATTTGGGGGTGTGCTGTTTCATTTTTGAATCTTAGGGGATTTTCCAGCTAGTATTCTATAATTGATTTCTAGTTTAATACTGTTAAGGCCCAAGAACATACCTGTATAATTTCTGTTCTTTTACACTTGTTAAGGTTTGTTTCATGGATCATAATATGGTCATTCTTGGTGAATGTTCCATGTACATTTGAGAGTAATGTGTAGTTTACATCTATTTATAAATTCCCATCAGGTCAAGCTAATTGATGGTATTGGCCAAGTAATCACTATCCTTACTGATTTTCTGCCTACTCATTCCATCAATTATTATGAGAGGAATGTTGACATCTCTAAATATAATCATAGATTGTTTATTTTTCCTTTAGGCCTGTTAGTTTTTGTCTCTTATTTTGAGGTGCATTCACATTTAGGATTATGATATTTTGTTGGAAGATTGGCTGTTGTATCATTATATAATGTCCCTCTCCCTTGTTCTGAACTCTATTTTGATGTAAATATAGCAACTAGCTTTCTTTTAATTAGTATTTGCGTGGCATGTCTTTATCCTTTTGCTTTTTATATGCCTTAAAATCTATATTTAAAAGGGATTTCTTGTAGACATCGTATATTTACATATTGCTTTAAAAGATTCAATTTGACAGTTGTTGTATTTTAAGATAATGTGCTACATCATTCACACTTACAGTAGTTATTGAGATGGTTTGATTGAAATTTACCTCTTTGCAAATCCTTCTCTTCTTTGTACTTTGTTTCTTGTTCTTTTTTTCTTCCTTTTCTGTAGCTAATTGATAATTTTTTGATTCCATTTTATCTCTTCTGTAGACTTATTACTTATGCCAGTTTAAAAAGTTGTAGCTGTCGACTTAGAATTTAAAATATAGGTGGGGCATGGTGGCTCACGCCTGTAATCCCAGCACTTTGGGAGGCTGAGGTGGGCAGATCATTTGAAGTCGGGTTTGAGACCAGCCTGACCAACATGGTGACACTCTGTCTCTACTAAAATACAAAAACTAGCTGGGCATGGTGATGGGTGCCTGTAATCCCAGCTACTCGGGAGGCTGAGGCAGGAGAATTGCTTGAACCTGGGAGGCAGAGGTTGCGGTGAGCTGAGTTCGTGTCTTTGCCCAGCCTGGGCAACAGAGGGAGACTCCATCTCAAAAAAAAAAAAAAAAAGAAAGAAAAAAAATATATAGATACATTTAAAAATTAACCTGAAACTACTAATCACACTAAAGTGTAGATAGTATTAGGATTGTACAATAGTATCTTCATAATTCCCCACTTTAAAGATGTCTCTTCATTATTGTTTCTGCTTCCATGGTTTCTGATGAGAAGTCAGTATTAATCCTTATCTTTTTTTTTTTTTTTTTTTTTGGTCTTTTTTCTTCTGGCTACCTTTAGAATTTTCTGTTTGTCTTTAGTTTTCAGAAGTTTCAGTGTAATATGCCTATATGTGGTTTGTTTCTTAAAATTTATCATGCTTGGTGTTCCAGGAGATTCTTGGCTCGGTGGTTTGGTGAAATTTACCAAACATTAAGTAAGAAATAATAATAATTCTACACAATATGTTCCAGAGAATAGAAAAGGGAGAGAATACTTCTAAACTCATTTTATGAGGTCAGCATTTTTCTAATTCCAAAATCAAATAAAAGCAACTAAAGAGAAGAAAACCAAAGACCAATTTCCCTTTTGAACATGGAAGCAAAAATTACCAACAAAGATGAGCAAACTGAATCCAGCAACATGTAAAATGATAATGCATTGCTGATACGGTCTGGCTGTGTCCCCACCCAAATCTCAACTTGAATTGTATCTCCTAGAATTCCCATGTGTTGTGGGAGAGACCCAGTGGGAGGTCATTGGATCGTGAGGGCCGGTCTTTCTCGTGCTATTCTCATGATAGTGAATAAGTCTCATGAGATCTGATGGGTGTATCGGGGTTTCCACTTTTGCTTCTTTTTCATTTTCTCTTGCTGCTGCCGTGTGATAAGTGCCTTTCACCTCCTGCCATGATTCTGAGGTCTCCCCAGCCATGTGGAACTCTAAGTCCAGTTAAACCTCTTTTTCTTCCCAGTCTCAGGTATGTCTTTATCAGCAGCGTGAAGATGGACTAATACAATTACATGCTAGTGAGATTCATCCTAGGAATGCAAGACTAGGTCGTTAATTTTGTAGAATTCTGAGCCATCACTTATTTGGATATTTTCTCTGCTCTCTCACCTTCTGCAGTTCAGATTGCACGTTCATTAGGTCACTTAGTGTGGTCTCACAAGTCTTGGATGCTGTTTTGCTCCCACCGTGTTTTTTTCTCTTTATTTTTCAGTTTGGTTAAGTTCTACTGACTTATCTTTAAATTCATTGATTCATTCCTCATGCCTGTTGTTAGCGATGAACTTACTGAAGAAATTCGTTTCTCTTGCTATGTTTTTGATTTCTAATATTTCCATTTGCTTCTTTCTTATAGTTTTCATCTTTCAGCCAAAATTACGTATCTGATCTTGCATGCTGTCTACTTTTTCCATGATAGGCTGAAATATATTAATCATAGTTATTTTGAATTCCTTGTGTGATAGTTACAACATCTGTGTCTTATCGAAGTCTGTTTCTGATGATTGTTTTATCTCTTCAAGGTGTGTTCTTTTCTTGCCTTTTTGTGTGTCTCCTAATTTTTTATTGAAATCTGCACATCATGCATAGGACATAGATACTGTCTTGGAGATCAGCACGCCTTTCATTCTGCTAGGCCATGTGGGATTTTGTGTTCCTCTAGTCTGGAGTTGGGCTAGTTGTGAGGTTTGTTGTTGCTGTGTTATCCTTTGTGCATCATGGGCTTCAAATGTTTCTGGTGGTATCTTGTGTTGAGGGCAAGTGCTGGTTTGACAGAGGTTGTTTTCTCTATGTCTGCATTCCCCTCTGAGTCTCACCTTTGCATTGTGTCCCATAGAGAATCTGTTGCTTGTGACTCTCTCAGCTATAGTATGTGTTACTTTTTCTCCAGCTTGGTTAGCCTGCTGGTGAGGGAGAAAGGCTTTCCCTGATGTTCTGATTATGCCTTATTGTCAGCAGATGCTGTCTCTGGGTCTGAGGGGCGTGTCCTTTGCAGGTGCTCCTGCTCCTGCTCTTCTTCTAGTGGCAGATTTGATCCTAGCCTGTGTTCCTTCTTTCCCAAGGATAGGGCATCCCCCATCCCTTTTCCCAGATGTAATGGATTTTATCCAGTTAAGCTGCCCTTAAGTGACAGCTTCTGTGCTGTTTCTTAGCTGATTAGGGCTTTTGTTCCCTAGGGAAGATGGGCTGGGAGAAGGTATGGCAGTGGCGGTGGCTCCCTCCCCTCAGCCAACACCAGAAAGAAAGCTGTGTTACTTTGTTAGGGTTGCCATAACAAAGGACCATAGACTGTGTGGCTTCAACAGCAGACATTTATTTTCTCACATTCTGGAGACTAGATGTCTGAGATCAAGGTGCTAGCAGGGTAGGTTTCTTCTGAGGCCTCTCTCCTTGGCTTGTTGGACGGCTGTCTTCTCCCTGTGTCCTCACATGTCTCTTCTCTGTGTGTGTCTGTGTCCTAATCTCCTCTTCTTACAAGGACACCAGACATACTGGATTAGTGCCCATCCTATTGACCACTTTTTAATCAAGGCGTCCACAGGCTGCTCTCCTCTGAGGCCTCTCCTTGGCTTGCAGATGGCCACCTTCTTAAAGTGCCCTCGCATGGTCTTTCTGCCGTGAACATGAGACCCTGGTGTGTCAAAACTTCCTCTTTTTATGAGAACCCCAGTGACATGGGATTAAGACCCACACTAACAGCCTCCCTTTTACCTAATTACTTCTTTAAAGGCCCTGTCTCCAAGCACAGTCACATTCTGCAGTACTGAGAGTTAGGCCTTCATGTGAATTTGGCTGGGGGACACAATTCAGCCTGCAACAGAGACTTGCCCAGGATTCTCCCGAATCTCCCCTCAGAACAACTGGTAGACTTGGGGAGTTCAAGTCAGCATGAGGGTGTCAGCCGTCACCCGTCTCGGCTCCCTTGACTTCATGCTCTCATGCTGGCCCACACTGTCTTGAGCACTTCTTTAATATGATGTATTGATACTCTATTAGAGGACCTAGCCCCAGGTAAGCAAGTGGCTTGGGTCCAGCTTCTTCCTGCAGGCATCAGGTTTTCCGTGGATTTTAGGCATTTGGTTGCTCTCTGACCTAGGTTCTCTGATGGACCCAAGAAGCCATGAATTTACAGTTTTTCTAGCTTTGTCCTTGCGGTGAGGATGGGATTTATGTTTTTCCCACTGCTATAGCTCTGAGCTGTACTCAGAAGTTCATTTCCTTCTGAGTAAATGTGGTTGTTACAGTTTTTCTAGGAATATGTCCATTTCGTTCAAACTAAAATACAATGGCATGTGATTATGTACACTATCTTCATGTTTTTAATGGCCATATCATTTGTGCTGGTCTTTCCTTTTCATTTCTGATCTTAGTTATCTGTTTGTTTTTACTCTGTCTTACCAGTCTCATCAGAAGCATGTCGGTTCTTTTCAAAGACCAATTTTTCTTTTTAAATTGTCTCTCTTGCAAATTAATTTCAATTTCACTGCTTCTGCTCTTAGGTTTATATTTCCTTTATTTATTTTACTATTTTTGGTTTATTTTGCTGTTCTAATTTCTTGAGGTGGGTAATTAGCCTTCACATTTTATCTATGTTTTATTATGAACATTTAAGGGTATAGATTTCTCATTAGTTCATGAGTTTTATATTTGGTATATTGGATATACTGTAATTCAGACTAGTTCGAACATTCAATACGATCGTTTCTTTGGCCTATGTGTATGTTTAGAAGTTAATTTTTAAATTTTCAGACATAGGGAGTTTTTCTTTTTTTTCCTTTATTTCACTGACGTCAGAAAACATACTCTGTACCTTTCCAAACTTTTGTAAATTGTTTTCTTTGATTATTAATTCATGACTTTTTAATATGTTTGATGCCTTCTTACCAATTTTAATCATTATGTTGTTGAAGCTTAAAGTGGCTTCTCGCTGGCCTGCTGGAAGCACCTTCCACCTGGCTCCTCTCTCCTCTGACATGACCCCATCAGTCTTTCAGAGTTTACTTGGTTTCCAGCCAAATACAATGTCCCAGACTCACCTGATACATTTCCAAACCTCAACCCAGAAATAGTGATTTCTCCTAAGAACCCTGTTGCTTCTGTAGAATACAAGCTGTGTTTACTATCAAATTGCTGTTACTTCTAAGCATTTTCAGTGTGTAGGGCCAGGATATTGGCATCTTATAAAAGAGAAAATTGTGGTTTCATTGATTTTTTTTTTAAAATGCAAATATAGAACTTATGTTTAACTTTTCTGATTTATGTTTTTATTTGTTCTCTGACTGGACATCGTAGTTGATAACAACATTCACAATTTTATTATTCACTTAGTTCTACAATATATTCCTAATAGGTTTGAAATAACAACTCTGATAATATTACTGAAAATAAGAAAATCTAATGATCTTAAAGATTTCTGTGGTTTTTCTTTTATCTTTAAGGTATATCACACAGAATGCGTAGTGAAAATTCTATGTACTAAGGTTACATGGAATAATTTTTTTGTTTTATGTAATTATGTTACCAACTTGATGTAGAGTTAGATTCGTTTGTTTCAAGTTTTTAGGTGTGATTATCTTTATATTTAATTTTGTTTGTATTTATGTCCTATCAATGGTCAATTTTGGTGAAAGCCCTATGGGCTTGTAGTGAATGTATTTTGTGGCACTGGGTGCAGTATTCTGTTTAAGTTCTATGTCAGTTTTATTTATTGTGTTATTCTAATTTTCTATTTCCAATGGATTGTTTTGGCTGGTTGTATTAGTTGTATTAGTCACTGAAAGAGATGTGTTAATATGTCTATCATAATTGCAGATTTGCATATTGCTACCAGTAGTCCTTAGTATTTTACCTGTACTTTAGCAAATTTATCAAGTTTGCTTGATGTATTTTGAGGCTATGTAAATTTGGACGTGTTTTGTCTTTATGGACGTGAAATTTTTTTTTTTTTTGGCAAGCATCAATTTATTTATTCATGTCTTCATTGATAAACGTGAAATCAATTTGCAGTACATTAGACACTATAACATATGTCAGGGAAGTACCTGGATGTCAAGGAAGGGGCATCTTTTATAAAAGAGTGCCTCGGTGATGAACAAGTACATACTTGGTCAGTTCAACAGTATTTTATAGGAACTAACATGGAAATAATAACTTACAGACGTGAAAACAAAGAAAAACTATACCATAGTCTTCATAATATGGACGTGAAGTTTTATCACTAGGGAGTCATCCTGTTTAGATGCAGTATTGCTTTTTGTCTTAAGGTCACTTTTGCCTGCCATTGGTATTGCCAGACCTCTCTGATTAATATTTGAATGGCTTATCATTTTCTATATCCTCATTTGGTTTTTAATCTTGCTGTAATCCTACATTTTTCTTTAGATATCTCTCTTATCAGAGATCAGAAATCAGTTAAATATTTTTATTTTAGTCTGACACAATTAAACTTTTATTTGGAGCTCTCAGTCACTCATATTTCATGTAATCCTTTTTACACTGAAGTTAAACCTGCCATCTGATTATGTGCCTGCTTTTAAATGTTTCTTTTCTTTGTCTTTACAATCTTGGCTTCTTTTTGTGGATTCCACTATTTTAAAAAATCAATTTCTGTTTTTTCCTGTGTCATTCTGGAGTTAGAGTCTGTTTTTACCTTTTAAAAGTCATCCTTGAAATTTTAATGTAAGTATGGAATCCCCTGCAGTCTAAAGTTCTGCTCTCCGCTTGGATGGCACAAGTGTCTCAGAGCAAGCGCTCTGACTCTGACCACTCCATCAGATGCATCTTGTGGACTTTTCTTGTATTTGATTTCTATCTTTTAAAATTCTAAAATATTATATATTTGTTTTATACGATCAATATTCATTTAGTTTTAGCCCAATAGTTATCTTTTGCTATTTATTATTTTATATCCTGGAGACTCTACTCAGGATATAAAATTTTCTTCTGCTTGAAGGTGTATCCTTTAGTGATGCCTGTTTATGGCAGGCTCTGTTTGGCTTCAGTCTCTCACTGGCTCTGAAGTCTAATGTGGCAGTTTTCTTTCAGCCCGTAGTCTGCTAACTTCCCTGCTGTTATGGAGAGGTCTTCTGTCATGCATTTTTTTTCTCCTTTATTGCTAAGAATTTTTTGTTTTCTTTTTTATTTTCTGCAGGTGACCTATGTCTCTTTCTGAATATCTTTTTATTTATTATTCCAGTTTGTCGGGCTTCTAGGATGTATGTATTCCCAGGTGGTAGTTCTTCAAATATTGCTTCTGCTCTGTTGTCTCACCCCTCTCGTCCTGGAATTCCAGCTAAATTCATTAAACCTTCTCAAATGGGCTGTATATGTCTTTAGTTTGTACATTTTTTTTTGTCTACTTACACTGCTATTTGGATACTTTCTTCTAATTTATTTTCATATACACGAATTCTCTTTTCAGCTGTATCTATGGTGATATTATATTTGATTTAACTTTGTAAAAATCCTCAGTGAGAGCGTTGGTCCAAATAACATAGATCATGATTGTTGGAAATTGTAAGTCTTTGATTATATCTTTAAATATGTTTAAATTTTTTTTATTTGGTTTATTCTCTTTTTTTTTTTTTTGACGCGGAGTCTCGCTCTGTCGCCCAGGTTGGAGTGCAGTTTCACGATCTCAGCCCACTGCAAGCTCTGCCTCCTGGGTTCACGCCATTCTCCTCCCTCAGCCTCCCGAGTAGCTGGGACTACAGGCGCCTGCCGCCACACCTGGCTAATTTTTTTGTATTTTTACTAGAGACAGGGTTTCACCATGTTAGCCAGGATGGTCTCGATCTCCTGACCTCGTGATCCGCCCACCTCGGCCTCCCAAAGTGCTGGGATTACAGGTGTGAGCCACCACGTCCGGCCTTTGGTTTATTCTCTTTAGGGATACAAGTTATCTGTAATGCAAAATTCTTTTGTCTTCCTTTCACATCTCCTGCATCCATTTCTTTCTCATTCTCTCTACTCTCTGTTTGTTTTAACTGTGCTCACTTTTCATTCCTTTTCTTTTCATGTTCCTCACAATGTTTATTTTCCTTTTAGCTGCTTCCAGTTTGGACTTAATATTTTCTATTTTATCTCTCTTAAAAAAATCTTTGCCAGGTCATATTTTAGCTCCTCATATATATATATATATATATTTTTTTTTTTTTGAGACGGAGTCTGGCTCTGTCGCCCAGGCTGGAGTGCAGTGGCCGGATCTCAGCTCACTGCAAGCTCCGCCTCCCGGGTTCCCGCCATTCTCCTGCCTCAGCCTCCCGAGTAGCTGGGACTACAGGCGCCGCCACCTCGCCCGGCTAGTTTTTTGTATTTTAGTAGAGACGGGGTTTCACCATGTTAGCCAGGATGGTCTCGATCTCCTGACCTCGTGATCCGCCCGTCTCGGCCTCGCAAAGTGCTGGGATCACAGGCTTGAGCCACCGCGCCCGGCCCAGCTCCTTATATTTTCTTCTCATGTCTTCCTTGAGTACTTTTAGTTCTCTTTTTATGCTCTCCATTTATAGAGGTGATTGTTTCGTTGGGAGTTTTAACTTTATAACAATATTTTTGGGTCACAATTTTGACTTATGCTATAGAAAGTTTTTGGTGTTCCTCCTCTAATTTCTGTCCCTGTTAAAAAAGAAAACTCTTTTTCGTTAGAATTTTAAAAGTAGATCCTATTCTTGTTTCTTTTTTATTATTACTTGTCTTTGATGGAGATGAATTCTTACTGGCCGAAGGACTCATGTAACAATGTATCTTAGTGGCATCCTGCTGTGGGCAGGGATGAATTCTTATCTTTACCTGTCTTCCTTTTTGCTTTCTCTGACCTCCCAGGGAGCTAGCGTAGATTGCAGGACTGCTCTCAGATACCTCACAAGCAGCAACTTCTTCCTCCTTGTAGTTCTTATCTGTGATTCTTCAATAATTTTGTCCTTCTAAGCTTCTGACGCATTGAATTATGTGAAGTGCATTCCCTTCACCAGCTTGTGCACCCTGTTCTGTAAATGATAATAAATGGTTGGTATTGCACTATAGAGTATGCTTCTCTCTTGGGAGAAATTTGTGCTGTGAGTCTTTCCTAAAATCTTCGACAAAGAGCATATTCTCTCTCTCTGTTTTTTGAACCCCTGATAGACCTTCAATGCTTTAGCACTTCCTCCTCTCGATGTATATTTTGAAGTTTCAGATGTCTCTTAGCTTCATAGAGGATGTCGTTTGTGTTTCCATTTCTCAGTCCTTATTTTGATGTGGAAGATTTCCAAGAGGAGAAGATCAAACCCACAGTACGATGTTAACACCAGAAGTCAGTCTTTCCTCTTGAGTACAAATGGAAAATTAAGGATCTGTATTTACTTAGTAAAATTTCACAAAGAGAAAATAATTAAACTACAAATAAAGAAGAAAATGGAAATCAGGGAACATGGAGTTAATTCAGGCAACAGAATAGAGTAGTAAAAAGGCTTATTAATATGCAAAGAGACGTGAATAAGATTATACACGAACAAGAGTGGGCTGTTAAGAGGGGCAATCAGGGAACCAAAAACAACTCTTTGAAATTAAAAAATCTAGTATTTGAAATTAAAAATTAAATATAGAAGTTAGAAGGTAAAGATGATAAAATTTCCTAATATTACTATTAGTATAAGCCAACAAAACATAAAAGAGACAAGATAAATGTCTTACAGGATTATTGTAGGAGACCCAACGTCTTATTAATACTGGTTGCAAAAAGAGTGGACAAAGAGCATGGAGGAAAGGAAATTGCAAGTAACGTAAGAATTTCCTTTACCTGAAGTATCTGTACATCTAGATAAAAAGCGTACCTCAAATGGTAAGCACAGTAAGTGATGAAAAAGACCTAAATTGTGAAATTAGCATCCTACAGAGAGAAAAACCACATGCTTACATGCCAAGCAAAAATAATTAGAATGGCATAGGATTGTAAAATATTGGATAATAGGAAGCAATGGCATATGCCTTTAAAATTTGAGGCTAAATGAATTTTAACTTAGAATTTTATACCCAGTCTAAATATTAATTGTGTTGATAGCCAGACATGTAAGGACTCAGAATATTTATTTTCCACTCATCCTTTCTATGGAAGTGTTTGAAGGATGAAATGAGAAATGAAACCAAGGCAGAAGAGAACATAGGATCTGGAAAACATCATAATCCAAATTCAGGGAGCAGCTAACAAAAGTCCTAGGCTGACAACTCTTTGGGCTTAGAGTGAGACCATCTTACAGCAGCAATATGCCAGAGGACTCCAGGAGTGCAGCTGAGAATGCATGCTGAGTGGCTGACATACCACCCAGGAGAGGCTCAGCTGCGATCTTCCAGTTTCATATCCGTGGCACAGCAACAGCCAGGCCTACTGTGGAGGAGGTGTCACCTTTTAAAAACAGAATCTACATTATTCAGCAGCACTGAAAATGCTAGGCTAGAAGTAGAACGCAGGTGTCAGGCTGAAAGCCTGTGGAATCTGAGTTTCTACATAAGGAATTGCGGTCAGGTCCTTGTGTATCCAAAACTCATTCTTGCAGCACCTGCCTTGGGTGAGACAGGGTTGAAATGGCTGATGGTGCTTTGCAGGTATAGTGGGGAGGCACATGAAGCTGAAGACCGTGGACATTTAGGAGTGGAGGAACCGGAGCTGTGAATGATGGCCAGGGGGTAATGGGCAGGGGGTGGAGGAAGAAATAATGGATCAAAAAGGGAAAGCTCTGAATTGGGAAAAGGAGAAAAGTATGAGTTCCTTAAGTTCTCATCTATTGTATTCAGGTTTTCTGATTTTTCTGTTTTGTTTTTTGCCAGACTTAGTATTTGCTTTGGTTTGTTTTTAGAGAGATAAGCCTCTTCTGGTTATGGAATACTGGGTTGGCTGGTTCGACAGATGGGGAGATAAGCACCATGTTAAAGATGCAAAGGGTGAGTGTTTTGCAGTGTTTGACTCCAGGAAGAGACGGCCCGGGTCCCATGAGAACTCATTCATACAGTTCTCTGCTAATTGATTCATATGATCAGCCATAGATTATTCATGCAACTTTTTACATACAAGCACTCAGCCAGGCCCTGAGGATGCTCTGGTGGATAGAAATTACATAGTTCCCACCCCCTGACAGAGTATAAGTTAGTGAGGTTCACAGATCATTACAGAGTAAAACAATCAATATATAGTTCCATGTTTGGCTGATAGTTTGAAGCAAATAAACAGGGTGCAGTGATAGAACAGACAGAAGAGAGACCTGGCCAGGTAAGGTTAGGTGGTCACCGAAGGTTCTCTGAAAATGTGACGTCTCTGAGGAAGGTGGAACATTAATCATCTCTAGCAGTGCATAGGCCCTGTCGATGGCATTGTCAACTAAGCACTAATAATAGTTAGGGGACAACATGCAGCGATGGCCAAGAGCATGGATCTTGGAGCCAAAGGGATCAGGTTTTAATCCCAGCTCTGGAGTGCTAGCCATGGGACCTCATGTAGGCTTCCTTCATTTTAAGTCTCAGTGACCTCATCCAAACGTGAAGATTATCATAAAACCGACCTCATGAGGCTGGTGTGAGGATTAAGTGCTGCCACTTAGATCAATGACTGGCAGTTGTTTACTTAATGACCATATGTGTCTACAGAAGATATTTTGAAAGAGCTATTATGAAAACAAGCCTACTTGTATCTGAAGTATAGAAAAATATTGAAAAATACTTGGGGACTGAGAAAAGCCTGTTTTGGGTTGAAAAGTAGAAAAAGAGTCAAGAGAAAATGCCACTATCACCACCAATAACACCAACAATAATACCATCATTACCACCAACAGTAATGCCAGCAACAATACCGCCGCCACCACCACCACCACCACCACCACCAGCACCAAATAACAGTTTTCTGGTCTCTTGTATGGCAGGCACTGTGCTTTTTTTCCACATATATTACCTCATCAATGAATTTTCTCATCAGTCCCATGATATAGTTGGAATTAATACATTCATTTAACAGATCAGGAAGCAGTGGCATTGAGAAAGAAAATGGGTTGACCAAGGTCATACAAATAGTAAAGAGCATAGCGAGAATTGACTCCCACTCTGAATGACTTTTAACCTCCTTCTTCCCACTGTGGCCAGTGGAGAGATGGTAGTAACTGTTTAAACACAGTAAAAAATGGAAGTTTTTGTGGCTAAAGATTAACAGCAACCACTTGTGGACTATTGCAGTATTTCCAAGTCAGTGTTCCCGGAAACATTATACTGGAAGGTAGTAATAAGGGTATACTAATTGTAAGTATGATTTCAAAAAATTTAAGGAAAATTAGATATTTAAGTGACATGAGAATTCTTAGGGTATTATTTAATAGATGTAGGTTGGAGTCAAATTATGTCGATACGTTGGGGAAAAAATGTTCAAAAATCTCTTGGGATTGACAGGATTTGGTGTCCTAGAGTAGTTCTGGACAATTCTGCGTATTTCTTTGTTGGAATCTTTGTAGAGGTGGAATGGTAACACGTTTGCAGTGGGTCTTTAACGTCATCAACAGGTTCTTGGAAACTTTAAAAATGATGCACAGCACATCCTCATATAATACTGTCGTCTTCAACATTGTTTCATTATAAAATTGAGATAAAAATTGGTTTTGTTGTATATTATTTCACTTAAAGTCTCCATTCCCAAGAATGTATACAGCTGTGAAGCGAGGAGTTACTGTAATTGATTGCGGGATGGGGTTGGAAATGATAAGAGTTTGCCAGAGACTTCTTTCTCCTCTCAATTTCTAACATTCTCTGTGTTCTCATCTTCCCCTTTGCAGAGGTTGAACGTGCTGTGTCTGAATTCATCAAATACGAGATCTCCTTCAATGTGTATATGTTCCATGGTGGAACCAACTTTGGTTTCATGAATGGGGCCACATATTTCGGGAAGCACACTGGCATTGTCACCAGCTATGGCAAGTGTCTGCTGGTGTAGTAGTCTCTCCAGCATGGGCGGTGCTAGGGCTTTACAGAGGAGGCTCTGGAAGCCTGTTCTGGCATCACTGGGTTCTTGACCTCTAATCTCTGCTGAGTACTGAGGATTTTCTTATCTATTTTCCTTCCTTCTGTATGTTCATAATGCCCCAACAGGCTGTCATTGCAGTAGACAGGGCTTTCCGGGACTTAGAGCTCCGCTTCACGCGTCTCGTATAATGCCCTGTTGGCTTGAACCTCTGAAGAGAGGCAGGGTAGGAACGGCGACTGCTGTAAAGGCACAGACCTGCATGGCCAGGCAATACCAGCTGAACAAAGAGTATCCATTGCAGGGCTGTCCACTCTTTGGCTTCCCTGGGCCACATTGGAAGAGGAAGAATTGTCTTGGGCCACACATAAAATACACTAACAGTAATGATAGCTGACGAGCTTAAAAAAGTGCAAAATGTTTTAAGAAAGTTTATGAATTTGTGTTGGGCTGCATTCAAAGCTGTCCCGGGTCATCTGTGGGCCATGAGCTGTGGGTTGAACAAGTTTGCGTTAGAAAGTGAAATCGAGGCAAGCCCAGTGTCACGGCAGCCTCAGGTTCCCAGGAAGAGTTGTGGGGAATGTCCTTAGATTGGCATCACACACTCACATGGGACGGAAGGTGTCTTCCTTCTGCCTCACTCTCAGTGGCCCTGGCCGTCTCCAGTCAGCGGTGCTGAAACAGGGCCTGCTGCAGGGACTGCATGGCTGGTGACTGGCCCCGATGTCTTGCAGACTATGATGCTGTGCTCACGGAGGCTGGAGATTACACAGAAAAATATTTCAAGCTTCAAAAACTCTTTGAATCTGTCTCAGGTACTCAACACCCATTTAACTTACGGGCCAGCCCTCATGAGGAGTCTCTGTTCTGTGGAAAAGTGAGGAGGGCGCGGGTCTCCCTTGGGGGCAGCAGTTACACCAAGCTCCTGAGAACAACGGCAACCTTAACTTCGAACCCTGGGCTTAAAATCTGATTTTTGAAATAAGGGTTTCTAAGCATTTTATAAGCCTCAGTTTCTTCACTGAAACAATAAAGGTAGTAACCTTGGTCTCCTGTGATGACTGTGAAGACTGAGTTACTCTTTGTAAAGCTCTTAGTACCATGGATGACATAGTAATCCCCAATATGAAAGCAAAGGCCACGCTGGATAGGCATGGGGGGCTTCGAGAAGGCAGTGGTCATCTCAGGCACCTTTTGCCCTGTGCCCCATCTCCATTGCAGCAACTCCCCTGCCCCAAGTACCCAAACTTACTCCCAAGGCTGTGTATCCCCCCATGAGACCGTCGCTGTACCTCCCGCTGTGGGATGCCCTATCCTACTTAAATGAGGTGAGTGCTGCTTGGCCACAGGAGGTGGAGTGGCCATTGGAGGGATGGGGCAGGGATTCCTTCAGGAAACTTTTTTATTAGGAAGTGGGAAAACAAATCCTCTGCGTTTCATTCAAATTTAGGACTGTGGAACAAGAGCCACCAACTCCTTCTGGGTGGACTGTGAAGGGGTTTGTCCTTGGAGTCAGTGTGCAGGGGAGGGGCAGCAGGATGTTGGAGGATCCTGGGTTCCTGCTCAGATGAACCTGTGGAGATGCTCTTGTTTAGACTGCGTGGTCCTTATGGAATCCACCTAGGAAAAGCTGCTGAGCTGGGATTGGGAGAACAGCTTCTGCCCCCGCTTTGCCAGCAGCTGGGCCTGAACTTCCTCGGTCACTGCTCCTCCTTTTCCGTCAGCCTTCCTGTCCTATTTTGAAGAAAGGTGAAAGCTGCTTGAAACTGAAACTGTAGCTCTTGAATTCACATTGGTTTTACCTCTGCTATCACTATTTTGGAGAAAAGGTAGTGACTGGTACACTAAAGAAACTACATTTATTTAATGTAACTAAATTTAATGAAATAAACATTTGCTTGGTACATAATTCATTGCTAGACTTCAGTATTTTAGAATACAATTGATTTGCTCTTTTTTTCTTTTTCTTGAGACAGGGTCTTGCTCTATGGCTCTGGCTGGAATGCAGTGGCACAGTCATGGCTCACTGCAGCCTTGAACTCCTGAGCTTAAGCAATCCTCCTGCCTCAGCCTCTTGAGTAGTTGGGATTACAGGAGGGCACCAACACGCCCACTTAAGTTTTTAAATTTTTTGTAGATACGGGGTCTCACTATGTTGCCCAGGCTGGTCTTAAACTCCTGGCCTCAAGTGATCCACCTGCCTTGGCCTCCCAAAGTGCTGGGATTACAGGCACGAGCCCCTTTGCCCCATCTATTTCCTCTGTTAATTAGTTCTTAGGATTATAGCGATTGCTCCCGCATCACCGTGCCCTGCAGTTCCCGGAGTTTCCTGGGCAGGGAGATGTCAGCACAGAGCAGTATCGCATGCCATCTGTTTTATCATTTCCCATTCAGAGAACCCTTGGGGACCATTAGGTGGGACCACACCAAATGACAGGGTCTTAGAAAGGAGGATCCCGGCTTCTCAGCCCTTGGGCTTCTGTTCCTGCCGTTTCTCCTCATAGCCAGTCAGGTCCCATCAGCCCGTCAACATGGAGAACCTTCCCATAAACAATGGGAGTGGCCAGTCCTACGGCCTTGTCCTGTATGAGAAGTCCATCTGCTCCGGAGGCCGCCTCTGTGCCCACGCTCACGACATGGCACAGGTAGGGCCAACAGGCTGTCTGTGGGAAGCAAAATGCATCACCTCCCCATGCTGTTGGGCAGGGTAGTTGGTTGAGGTACACGTTGCTGTTTGATGACCTACTGTATGGGAGGCACTGGGGCCAAAAAGTCAGGCTAAATAGACTTGCTTTCTCCTTTATAACCACCGAGAGTCTCCATGCAGCTTCATGCCATCTGTGAACACCACAGCTGGTGTCTGCCTTCATACGGACCTCCTTCTGCCAAAACCATGGCCCCTCTTTTCCCTTTCTTCAGGTGGGCCTAGCAGTCTGATGCCGGCTCTTCTTTTGCAGGTGTTTCTGGATGAGACAATGATAGGGATTCTGAATGAGAATAATAAAGACCTGCACATTCCTGAACTCAGGGTATGTAATTTGAGAGCCCAGGTGATGCCCTTGACTGCCCTCAAATGCAGATGGAGCCTGGTCCTGAGATAGTCAGCCTCCCTTCTCCACCCCTGCTGTTGGTACTGCTCCTCACCTGGGGCTGTGGCAGGAAGTGTGCAGGTCTGGAAGCCTAGGTGACCCCCAGGCCCTGGTCCCTCAGGAGCTACCGTGGGCTGGAAGGGAGGGGGTTTCCTCACTAAGCCCTGAGCCTGTCCTCAGCCCCTGGTTGGGTTTCTGCGCTTTTAGAGTTGGTTAAAGGCACAGCTGAGTCTCTGCCTTTCCCAGTAGGATCAGCAGAGGGGAAGGCAGATTGACTATAGGAACACAGGCACTCCTTAGGTGACAGGGAAGACTGCTGGGCTCTGGAGCCTCCTTTTCTCCCATGTGTCTGTCCATGTGGAACTCAGCGAAAAAATGGGTTGTCAGGTAGACGCCCTCCATGGCTGCGTGGTCTCCATGACCTGGCCTGTCTCAGCAGGACTGCCGATACCTGAGGATCCTGGTGGAGAATCAAGGACGAGTCAATTTTTCATGGCAAATACAGAATGAGCAGAAAGGTGGGCTCTGGCTGTGGCTTCTCCTCAGTTACTCAAAACCGAAGACCTGGGCTACACACTGGGGTCGGGGGGGAAAACCAGCCCCTCAGTAATGGGCTACTCAGGTCCTGGGAGCAGAGATGCAAAATCCGCCCCTCGCCCTTGTATTGCTTTCTCTGATCTCTAGGGCCAGAGGGTGAAGCCGGTGTGTTCGGTACTGGCTTGTTCTGGAGCAGGGCCAGTTTCCTTTTGGGAATTTCAGGAGAAGTTCCAGTACTAAGTGGGGGAACTTTCTTGGTAGTGTGGAAACATATAGGTAAAACCCTTCAGTCAAAGCAGGTCAGACAAATGTTTGCCCTCCTGGCTGAGCCCCTGTCCTAAGGCACATACATGTCTGCATTGCTTTGTCCCAGATGCTAGTCCAGTCCTGGCTCATATTCTCTTTCTTGCCTCCCATCTGCATCTGCAGGAATAACTGGATCTGTCAGCATCAATAACTCTTCCCTGGAGGGCTTTACCATCTATTCCCTGGAGATGAAAATGAGCTTCTTTGAGAGGTATGCTCCAGCTGGGCCCCCGTGCATACTTGAGTGATCAGGGAACTCAGAGATTTCAGATTCCTCACTGCAGATGGAGAGTCCAAGATACAGAGACTGAGTGATTTACTCCAGGCTGTCGGGCACTGCGGCATCAGAACTAGGGCCCTGGAGCAAGTGTCCTGATTCCGATCTTAACGTGTCTAGCGTGTCTAGTCTATGCTAGCTCATTGAAACAGAATCTTGGCTCGGCCCAGGCCACCTGGGGTGGGTACTGGGAACTGGATTGGGAAGGGGACTTCCTCTCGCCCATGACTTGGCCTTCCTTCCAGGCTCCGCTCTGCCACCTGGAAGCCTGTCCCAGAGAGCCACCGGGGCCCGGCCTTCTACCGTGGGACCTTGAAGGCTGGCCCTTCTCCCAAGGACACCTTCCTGAGCCTGCTGGTAGGTGACGCCCTCTGCTGCTCTGGTGGGTTCTGGAGCAAAGCCAGTGTTCCTGGAGGGATACTTCCCTTTCTTCTTTTCCTCCTCTTCCTCATCTCCAACCAAGCCTTCCCACATTGATCAGTCTTCCTAATTTATCACTATTTAGAAAATGACACATCAAAACACAATTAAAAATTCAAACCAATAACAAGGGGGAGAGAGCAGAGCATGACGTTCCCCTCTGAACCCACCCCCATTCCAATTAGTCTCTGCTTCCCAGAACTCAACAGTGCCAACAGTGGTATATTTTTATATATAACTTTGCCTGAACACACACAGACACAATTATTTTTACACGAATAGAATTGTGCCATGTATTCTGCAGCTTGCTTTGTTTTCTGTGTGGGGTGAGTTGGTAGGTTAGTTTTTACCTAGAATATCTTTTTCTGTATAAATACACGTAGATAACATAAACATACAAAATGTGAATGTACAGATCAACAAATGATCACAAAGTGAACACCATATAATTATCATTGAAATTTAAAAGTATTGTTAGCACCCCTCCCAACCACTGCCCCCTTCTCTGCAAAGGTCACCGCTGCCTTGACTTCCAACACCCTAGGCCAGTGTCTCCTATTTTGACTTTATGTAAATGGAATCATATAGGGCATCTTCTTTTTAATATTTTTTTTGTTCAGTGTTGTGAGGTTTAGCCATTTATTGATTTCGCAGTGATTTGTTCCTTTTCACTGTTGTACTGGGTTCCTTTAGTAAATTTATTTAACCATTTTACTTTTTCTGGACATTTGGATTATATCTAGGGCTTGTCTATGATAAATCGTTAAGACTTATTTTGTGTTTATGTTCATGACTGAAATCTCTTTGTCAGGTTTTGGTGCCAGGTTTAGGGCTCTCCTACAGGATGTAGGAAGGGGAATTTGTATAAGACAAGGACCACTTACACATGTAATGGAGTTCATTAGTGAAGCCTCTAGAGCTGGCCTTTTCTTTTTGAGAAAGTTTGCGAGTGTGGATTCAATTATTGAAAGATTAAAGTACTATTCAGATTTTGTTTCTTGTAAAGTTAGCTTTGAGAAAATATATTTTTCTGGAAATTTTCCCATTTCATCAAAATTTTCAAATATGTTCCTTTAAAATCTTCGTGTCTGGCGTCGAGATCATTGGTAGTCGCATGCCCCTTGTCATTGTCATAGGGCACCAATGCACTCTTTTTCTTGATGATTCTCACCAGAACACTATCAATGTTATTAATCGTTCAAAGTACAGTGTTTGGCTATGACTCTTACTATGTTACATATTTGTTTTTTGATTCTTTAATTTCTGTCATTATCTTTATTATTTTGTTTATTCAATTTCTTTAGGATTAATTTGCCTTATTTTTATAATGTCATAGATACTTAGATAATGGATTTTTAGTCTTTATTCTTTTTTAATTATATGAATTTAGGTTATTAATCATCATTTAAGCATGGATTTGGTTGTATCCCATAAGTTTTAAAAAGACTTTTTGAGGTAAAATTACATAACATAAAATTAGCTCTGTTAAAGTGAACAATTAAGTAGCATTTCGTGCCTTCACAATGCCATGCAGCCACTATCTCTAGTTCCAGTGCATTTTCATTATCCTAAAGGAAACTCTATAACCATTTGACAATTACTTCCCCATTTTCCTCTTCTCCCATCCCCTAGCAACAGCAATCTTTTTTTTTTTTTTTGAGATGGAGTCTCGCTCTGTCGCCCAGGCTGCAGTGCAGTGGCGCAATCTCGGCTCACTGCAAGCTCCGCCTCCCGGGTTCACACCATTCTCCTGCCTCAGCCTCCCGAGTAGCTGGGACTACAGGCACCCGCCACCAGGCCTGACTAATTTTTTGCATTTTTAGTAGAGACGGGGTTTCACCGTGTTAGCCAGGATGGTCTTGATCTCCTGACCTCGTGATCTGCCCATCTCGGCCTCCTAAAGTACTGGGATTATAGGCTTGAGCCACCGCGCCCGGCCACAGCAATCTTTTTATTATCTTTATAGATTTGCCCATACCTTTTTTTTTTTTTACATAGAATAAGAATAAATTTAATATGTATTTTTTCATGACTTAGGAATTATATTCTTCAAAGCAAGAATTCAGAATGTACATAATTATAAGCCATATTTCATATTAGTGTATTATTAATTTTTATCTTATACTTTCCGTTATATGGGTAATGGTTCATATTGAAATACAGAAAAAATAAGTTGTAGTAAGACAAGTGATGTCTATATAGAAAGAGATGAATCATTTCAGTGTCTTATTAGTTGGATAGTTGCTGCTTTAGGGTTGCCATGTTAGCTTGACATTTTAATCATAACTACAAATTCTATCTAAAAAATAAGGAAGGTTTCGTAAGAAACAGCTGATACTAAAGGTGAACACCTCACATGTTGGTGCTTCTCTGAAGGTATCAAGGTGACCTCGGTGTGGGCATTTTAGAATGTCTTAAAGATGGTTTTGTAAGGAGCTGGCAGGCAAATTAAGCCCAGCAAAAGAGAAGGTCTGCAATTTATCCTGCAGGTTAGGGCCAGTCTTCTTGAGTCTGCTAGGAATTATAAAATACTTACTCTTGCTCTTCACCTCTAAGTTTTGAGTTGGAATTTCACTTTTCCTTCGTATGGCTGTATGGATTGTTGATGGTCGTGTGCTTCACAAAGACTTGCACATAATGACAACTTCCACGTTTTTGGGGACATTGAGGAGCTTCCCTGGGACCAGAACTTTGCTACAGTAGGGCTGTACTTTCTTCTCCTATTAAGGGAAATAGTGTAGACTGATGGTACCATTTGGCAGGTAGTATTCAACCTAAGGCACTGGGTGTCCTGGTGGCACTGTCCAGAAAGCTGCAGGCCACTCTGGGGGCCATGTTGTTGCTGGGGAGAAACATGATGATCTTTACCAATAAATTTATACTTTTTGTGGATTCTTGGTATTGTTTAAGTTCCTTTCTTTTCAAGCTGAAGGACTTCCTTTAGCACTTCTTGTAAAGCAGGTCTAGTGGCGATGAACTCCCTCAGTTTTTGTATATCTGGAAGTCTTTATCTCTTCTTTATTTTTGAAAGACAGTTTTGCTGGATGTAGTATTCTTGGTTGCCAGTTGTTTTTCTTTCAGCATTTTAAATATATTGGTTCATTCCATGCTAGCCTGCAAGGTTTCTACTGAAAAATCTGCTGATAGTTTTATATCCTACAAGTTTCTCTCTATTTTATTGTCATCATCAGTGAATTCAAATATTTTCCAACTTCCTTTGTCATTACTTGTTAGACTTATGGTTTATTTAGAAGTGATTTTCTTAATTTCCAAGAATTTGGATATTTTATAGTTATCTTTTTGTTATCAATTTCTTGCTTAATTGCATTGTAGTCTGAGAAGTTTATGTGAAAACTAGTTTAACACAGGATCAAGCTTGTAAATATTCTGAGGTATATTTGAAAGAATATGTGTATACTGTAGCTGTTAGATCAATGTTCTATTATGTCAATTAGTTCAATTTTGTTAATCATCTTTCAGATGTTTTATATCTTTATTGATATTTGCTTTGCCTACTGACTATTGAAAGGTTGTATAAAAATTTCCTACTATGGTTGTAAATTTGTTTATTTCTCTTTATTATTCTGTCAGTTTTGCTGATATGTTTTGGATCTATGCTTTTCTTATGTATGTTGTATATACATTTATGGTAAATTCAGAATTTTACCATCATGAAATGTCCCTCTTTATCTCTAATAACGCTTCTTGCCTTAAAGTATTATTTTTCTGAATATTAACAGAGCTATAGCAACTTCCTTTTGGTTAGGGTTTACATATCTTTATCCATTATTTTCTTTTATTTTTTCAATACCTTGTGTTTTGATGCTTCTTTTATATGTAGCATGTAACTACTTTATTGGAAGTCAAGTCCAGAAACCTTTGTCCTTTAATTTGGAGCATTTCAGAGACTCCAGTTGTATATGCTAGACCGTTTTGTTACAGCCCAGAATAAGCAGGCGCCTCTAGTGGAAAACTGCCTGGATGTCTCCTTGTTTCTCTATTTTCTTCTTCTAGATCTTGGTCCTGTAATTCTTCATTATATTGTAAGCAGATTTTTAAAATTGTGCAGCATATATTATATATATATATATATTATATGGTAATTATATTTTCTTTTTTGTTTTTTTTATATTTTTTTTTTTTTTGTTATAAAATTTCTTGTAGTCGGACCAGTCTCGCTCTGATCGCCCAGATGACAATAGGGCTGAGATAGGTGCAAGTGGACCGTCTAAAGTCAACTGCAAGCTGTACGAGCCCTCCTGTGTTGAACGCATTCATGCCTCAAGAGGGCCTCCCGAGGTTAGCTGGGATATCTAGGCGCCGCCACCTCGCCTTGGCATAGATTTTTGGTATCTTTAGCTTGTAGAGCGCGTAGAATTATGGTTCAACATGTAGGCCGAGGTTACTTGGGATCTCGCTGTGACCTCGTGATCGTCTCGTCTTCTCCTCGGCCCTCTTCTCTCTCAACTCCTCAGTCGGCCGGCCCGTGATTTACGTAGGCTGGATACTGCGCGTTGGGCCAGAGGCTATTGATATTAGGTGGTGTTCATCACTATTACCTGATATTTATTTCTGGAAGTAGAAGATCTGCTTTTTAAAATATATAACATTATATATCACATAACAGGAACAATAGCAGCCTTACCATTAGAGGGCTGGTTCTATTTATGTTTTTCTCTTTCGTTCCTAGAGTGCAAGGTAGAAATTCTATAACATATCCCACTCTAAACTCACCTCCCTTTGAGTGCCATAAAGTATCTCAATCTTGTTCTCACTCCCCAAGTGCCTTAGGTTTTACCTTGCTAAGGTGAACCTATTTCCAAATCTCAAGCCACCATTCCTTTCAGAACTGGAATTACGGATTCGTGTTCATCAATGGACGTAACCTTGGGCGATATTGGAATATTGGGCCTCAGAAAACACTGTACCTTCCTGGAGTTTGGCTTCATCCAGAAGACAATGAGGTATGTCACCCCAGTCTCTGCCTTGAGATCTCATAAACTTTCAGATCAAAATGTGAGTTGCAGTGTCTTTTTCATCCTGTATTAAATAGGCTTTACTTTTCCCACTGTCAGCCTTTCTTTTCTTCTCAGGTCATCTTGTTTGAGAAGATGCTGAGTGGCTCAGACATCAAATCTACAGACAAGCCCATGCTGTAAAACCGTGTCTGAACATATTTTTTGGGTTGCTGGAGTTCATCTGTAAGTCATTTTTGAGGAATAAGATTTACGTTAAGACTATCAAACACAGTGTTGCTTACAATAGCAAAAATGTGAAAATAACAATAACAACAAAAACCAGCAGAAGAATTGTTATGTATTTTGGAGTCTATCTATCTGATGCCTACTTTTAGGCTTTAAAAAGTCTTCAAAATCTTTAACGACTGATTTATCTAGTTAAATGCTTAATCCTTAGCAGGCTCTTATTCTTTAATTAAACATACCTTAAGTAGATGTGAATAAAATAAAAACAAGTTTCACTTCTGCCTTCCATATTCAATTGAAGGGAAGGGAAAGGTCTGTAGCCTGGGGAAGAGTAAGGGTACTGATTTCCTCATGCCAGAGACAGTATTGCATGTACTAATGGGCAAACTCATGGTCTCTCTCCTCTCTCTCTCTCTGTCTCTCTGTGTGTGTGTGTGTGTGTGTGTGTGTGTGTGTGTGTGTGCACGTGTGTGTGTGTGTGTGTATGGAGTAGGGGAAAGCAGAGGGCAATGAACAATGTCTTTCATTTCCTTTCAACTGTGTGTCTACAAGGTGACCCTGTGTGTCACATCTAATCAGAGAAGGAACAGCAGTTTGGTCATTTGCTTCAGACACATGTGGCAACAAAGCTTAGCACGGGGTTCTCTGTGTCTCCTTACTCCCTGTCTTTCTGGCTATAGTCAATACCTGATAGTGGGTAGGTATTAGTGAGATTAGCCACTAATATTAGCGTGAATATTCCAACCACTCTGAAAAGCCAGTGGTGCCATTTGAAAAAACTGGCACCATTGGGAACCACACACTTTCTTATATACAAAACATAGCACTTGGCCTAAATTCAAACCAATGCATTATAAACAAATCTTATCACCTGTTAAATATAGTACCTAGGGCTTTCAAGTAATTAGTAAGTAATCTTGTGTCCAGAGGGAAGAGAACTCTCTGGATTGGAATGAAGACAGAGATGTGATGTCAGATCATCATCTCTCCCACTAGTCTGAATGACTATTTCAATGGAGGAAACTTCTGTCAGATACCTCCACAATTCTACATAAAACTTTATTCTCTGGGGATCTAGCCTCAAACCTATGAACTCTATAGAAAATGTAGGGTAAAGGAGGAAAGCAGAACTAATAATCATAATGATCATGAGTACATATTGTATTTCAGTTGTAACATCTACAACATCTAAACTTAACAACCATGCAACGTACCCATCTTACAGATGGGTAACCAAGGTTCAAAGAGGTATTTGAAATCATGTCTCTCTGATTGGCACCTCCTCTTTTGCTACTACCTTAGTTCCACATGTATACCAGTCTTTTCCAAATATGAATGCAAAAATGCTATCCAGAAGATATAATGCTTTCAGTGCACTTAGAGAAAAAAAAGCTCACAACTTAGAATTCTTTACCCAGCAAAACTATTTTTCAAGAAAAACAAATAAAATATAGAACTTTCTGACAAAGAATAATCAAGAGAGTTATCAAAAGATCCCCACTAAATGGTGTTCTGTAGCAGCCTTTCTCAAAGTCCCATAGGAGAATTAAACACTGCAGAAAGTGTCTTCAGTGATTAGCTTCTCATTGTATCATCTGGATGCGTATTAGAGACGTTAACTCATTACATATTGTGGATGCCTTGGGGCATTACATCTTCACACTCTCAGGGAACCCCAGTTGAGAAGAAATTTCTGAAAGATATGCCACAAGTAGATGGAAAGTCTGACTTTTAAGAAAGAATGTGGAGTCCAAGAAGGATGCTGACATATGTGAGAGTGAATATGAACAAACGTTAACTCCATACAAATAGCACCAATGTCTAACTTGAGGTAGCATCAGCATAAAACTCTTAAGACCAGGCAAAAACACTGTGTAAAGTGAGAGGCATGTGATGGCAAAAAAGTGATCTAAGATTTCTGTAATTCTCAGATACTGACTTTAGACTTTGTTGAATATTCATAATTAGTAAACTTAGCTTAATGTTTAAAGAATATACATAGAGCTTTTAACTTTCTAAAATAAGTTAGGAGGATAAATAGAGTGAGAACAAACAAACAAAAATCCTCTAACCAATAAAAGACGAGTAGAAGATAAAGAAATAGAAAAGTAAGTACAAGTAGAAACACATATTAAGACAGTAGAATAAATACAGATATATTAGCGACCATAGTAAATTTTGTAAATGAGCTAAACTCTAATTAAAAGGTAAAAGTTGTCAGACATTATTTAAAGAAAACTATAAATATTTGAGTTTTACAAGAGATACACCTTTAGCATAAAGATGCAATGATTGAAAGTCAGGATAAAAAATATGCAAATTCTAACTGAAGGAACTGTAGTAACTGTATTAACATCAGGCAAATAGACTTAACGACAGAAGGTGTTACTAGGTATAGAGGGTTACTCATAGTAATGGAAATTGAATTCCTGAGAAAGATAAAATTATTTTGACTTGTTTTCTAAAAATGTAGCCCCGTAATATGTACAGCAAACATTTCCAGATCTATATGTAGAAATAGAAAAATAAAAGTACCTTGTACTTGAGAAACGTTTGTTCTACTTAAAAACTTGAGATATGATTCATATACCATAAAATTTTTCAAAATGGATTGTAAACTCTTTTAAAGTCTACAATTCAGTCATTTTTAGTGGGGTATATTCACGAGATTGTACCACCATCATCACCATCGGATCTAGAACGTTTTCATGACTCCAGATAGAAGCCGTTAACCCGTAAGCAGTTACTCCTGATTCCCCTTTCTGCCCAGCCCCTGGCAACTCTGAATTGACTTTCTGTCTCTATGGATTTCCCTGTTCTGAACGTTTTATGAAAGTGGAATCAAATATGTGACCCTTTGTGTTTGGCTTCTTTCATGTAGCTTAACGTTTTCAAGCTTCACGGATGCTGTAGCGTGTATACTCTATCCTTTTTCATGGCTGAATGATGTTCTGTCATATGGATACACAGCATTTTGTTTATCCATTCATCAGTTGATGACTATTTGAGTTGTTTCCACTTTTTGGGTATTATGAATAATGCTACTGTGAATATTCATGCACAAGTTTTTGCGTGGTTGTATGTTTTCCATTCTCTTGGTTATATACCTGGAAGAGGAATTGCTGGGTTGTATGGTAATTCTGTGTTTAACTTTTCGATAAACCATTAAACTGTTTCCAAAGTGGCTGGACCACTTTACATTCCCACCAACAAGGTATTCGGTTTCTAAGTTCTCCACATCCTCACCAACACTTGTTATTAAGCTTCTTTTTGATTATAGCCATCCTAGTGAGTATGAAATGTTATTTCATTGTGGTTTTGATTTGCATTTCCCTAAAAATTTATCCTCTTAAACATTGAATCTAAACATGTAGCAATGAAGTCATGCAATTGGACTTTAAGATAACAAAAATTGGCCGGGTGCGGTGGCTCATGCCTGTAATCCCAGCACTTTGAAAGGCCAAGGTGGGTGCATCACCTGAGGTCAGGCGCTTGCGACCAGCCTGGCCAACGTGGTGAAACCCCATCTCTACTAACACACACACACACACACACACACACTTAGCCTGGCGTGGTGGTGGATGCATGTAGTTCCCAGCTACTTGGGAGGCTGAAGCAGGAGAATCCCAGCTATTCAGGAGGTGGAGGTTGCACTGAGCCAAGATTGCACCACTGCACTCCAGCCTGGGCGACAAAGTGAGACCCCGTCTAAAAAAAAAGGTAATCTCTTGAATTTTATGTGCATTTCAGCTTTTCATTTCCACAGAAAGGTGGTAGTGTCTTTCATCAGGTGTCACGGAAGGATAACTTCTCCTCTCTGGCCGTATCAGTGGGTTTATTTCTTCAGCAGATTCCAGCAAATAAATCATTAGTTGCTTGTAAGGCCTCTGTTGCTGTTATTCTCTGCAAAGTATAATATTAATCCCTATTTTTTCTTTTTTGCTGACGCTTTTTAAAAAGCATGTATTAGTTGCTATTCAACCTTTCTGAACGTCTTGCATAAAGAGACAAGAAAGTTTCAAAATCTTTTGTATGTCATGTGCTTTGTTTTTGGTTGAAGAGTCCCTACCTTATACTGTGCTGAAATTTCTTTCCAAATATGAGCTGAAAGTCATGAATGAAGCAATTATACATCTGTAATTCCTAAGCCACTTACGGTGTTAGCCATGTTGGTTCTTTCTTTCCCAATGACAATTGTATGGCAACTTTATATCCTAATTTTTCATTTCATAACTATTTCTTGGATTGCTGTGCTATACTCAGAAATGATGATAAAGAATAAAGGAGAAGAATTGTTAAAGTTTTCATTAATCTACCATGCCAAACTTTAAGGCAACTTCTATTTGTTTCTGCATGCCCAAACATCTGATATACAAGACATGGATATTTTAATAATATCACGGATTGATACACAGTAAAATACAATTCAGGAAAACATATTTTAGTAGCATGTTTTGTAGATGGAGCTTTGTACCTTGAAGTCGTAACTTGGGCAGATTTAAACCATTATTTGGCAGCCAAAAAGCTACTGAAAACACCAGGAAATAGCAATTATTCTGAGAAGCTTTTTATTTAGTCTCTGCAGACTCAAAGCTATAAGACATTATCTTTTAAAAGTATTATTATAAGTCTGTCTTTTGAAGTTAGATTAGTGAGAACATAATGTGCCCAATTTTGCCCACCACTATCATTTTCCTTTGTACCTTGTCTGTTCTTTGTTCTGTCTGAATTGAAAATGATTTATTATAGATGTAGCTGCACACAATTTTGGAGATTTGCCTTCTCATGAAATTCTGAGGTGGCAAGAATCCCAAAAGAAGACTTTTTCTTCAAAGATTCATGGCCTGAATGATATTAAATAATAAAATAAATTTGGTATAAACCACATTTTTATAAAGAAGGCATGCATGTTGTTTAGTGCTATAAATGGTATTCATCAAGCAATTCTAAAATGATAAAAATTGTGATATAATATAATCTTTATTATGCAAATATGTATTTATTATACATTTAAATTTATACTTCATATGATATAAAATGTTTATATAATTTATACTACATATTTTATATTTTAAAAACATATTTTTTATACATTGTTGGCTTAAAGAGGATATCATATTCTTCCCAAAGTTACAAAGTTACAAAGCTAATATACTTTCTCCACATCCACATGAACTGTCAATCTATTTCCTTATGTGCTTCAGTATTTGAAAGTTCTTTTTTTTTTGAGGCGGAGTCTCGCTCTGTCGCCCAGGCTGGAGTGCAGTGGCCGGATCTCAGCTCACTGCAAGCTCCGCCTCCCGGGTTCACGCCATTCTCCTGCCTCAGCCTCCCAAGTAGCTGGGACTACAGGCGCCGCCACCTCGCCCGGCTAGTTTTTTTGTATTTTTTAGTAGAGACGGGGTTTCATCTTGTCTGCCAGGATGGTCTCAATCTCCTGACCTCGTGATCCGCCCGTCTCGGCCTCCCAAAGTGCTGGGATTACAGGCTTGAGCCACCGCGCCTGGCCTTGAAAGTTCTTAATAATTGTTTTTGGACATTAAATCAACAGTTTTTATAATAATCAGTAGTTGCTTTATTTCACTTTAACCTATTGATACAATTTTAATGTTTCACTTTATGTTACATCTCAAATGCATACTTGCATTTCAAAGTGAATACAGTCGTCCTTCAGTATCCATGGGGGACTGGTTCCACAATCTACTGTGGATACCAAAATCCACAGATGCTCAAGTCCCTGATATGAAATGAGGCAGTATTTGCATATAACCTATGCACATTCACTTGTATCCTTTCAATCATCTTAAGATTATTTATGATACCTAATACAATGTAAATGCTATGTAAATAGTGTTATACTGTATTGTTCAGGGAATGACGACAGAAAAAGAGTCTGTACATGTTCAGTACAGATGTGTTTTCTTTGTAGTTTCCTTTAATTAAAAAGCGTGTGGGTACATAGTAGGTGTGTATATTTATGGAATGCATGAGGTATTTTGATACAGGTGTGCAATGCGTAATAATCACATCGAGGTAAACGGGGCGTCCATCACCTCAAGCATTTATCCTTTTGTTGTGTTACAAACCATCCAATTATACTCCTATGTAAATGGGCTCTCTCTCTCTGTCGCCCAGGCTGGAGTGCAGTGGCACAATCTCAGCTCACGGCAACCTCCCAGGTTCAAGCAATTCTCTTGCCTCAGCCTCCTGAGTAGCTGGGATTACAGGCATGTGCCACCATGCCCGGCTAATTTTTGTATTTTTAGTAGAGACGGGGTTTCACCATGTTGGTCAGGCTGGTCTTGAACTCCTGACCTTGTGATTCACCTGCCTCGGCCTCCCAAAGTGCTGGGATTAGAGGTGTGAGCCACCGCGCCTGGCCTCCCACAGTTATTTTTAAATGTACGATAAGTTATTGTTGATTGTAGTTACCCTGTTGTGCTATTAGATACTAGATCTTATTCATTCTATCTAAATATGTTTTTGTACCCATTAACCATCCCCACTCCCTCCACTCTAGATGTGAATTTTTTACAAAAAAATATTTTTAATCCATGGCTGGTTGAATCCACAGATGCAGAACCCACGGATACAGAGGGGTAACTGTGTTCTGATATTAGCAACAAATTCCAATGACACACCTCACTCTCACATCTGGCAGGGGTTATGATGTGGATTTGAAATTAACCTCAGTGATCACTCTGTTGTCAAGAATGCAGTGAGGCCTTAACTATCTCATATGCTCCAACCTAACGCTAATCCCTTCACTTGGTCACCTTGTCCCTACACTTTACCTCCTCAAGGGTTTCACAATAAATTCTCTACGGTCTCTCCTACCTCACCAGTTCTGTCTGCTGATCAAGATCACTATCAGCATACAAGCATGCTCTAGTAGAAATGAAAATAGAACACGGCTCTTGATTCAGTTCCCTCTTCTGCCCCAGCTACGATCCCCTTTATGTATTCCCTTTCTTATTTATTTATTTTTGAGATGGAGTTTTGCTCTTGTTCCCCAGGCTGTAGCGCAATAGTGCAATCTTGGCTCACTGCAACCTCTGCCTCCCGGGTTCAAGTGATTCTCCTGCCTCAGCTTCCCGAGTAGCTGGGATTACAGGCACCCACCCCCATGCCCAGCTAATTTTTGTATTTTTTTTAGAGATGGGGTTTCACCATATTGGCCAGGCTGGTCTCAAACTCCTGACCTCAGGTGATCCACCCTCCGTGGCCTCCCAAAGTGCTGGGATTGAAGGCGTAAACTACCGCACCCAGCCTCTGTGTCCCCTTCCTAGCCTATATTCTTGAATGAGTCATCTACATTAATGGGTCTTAGATTTCTCTTCACCCTTTCTTCCCGAACCCATTCCAGTCGGCTTCTCAAATCCCATGACCCCCAACTCCACCCAAGCTGCCTGTGTCCAGTTCACCAACATTGGCCACATACTAAATCCACTGGTCAATCCTCAGTGTTGCTTCAACCTCACCTGTCAGTGGTGTGATTCCTCATGTTTTCTCAGTGTTAGGTGTGCCAAGGCTTGTCCTCATCCCCTTTCTTGGTCCGTACTTTGTTAATTGGTGCAGGTTCTTGCCTTTAAATACCAACTCTCTGTCAACTCCTAAATTTGTGTCTCCATCCCAAACCTCTTTCTGGACCATCAGGATTGATATTCAGCAGCCTGCATGGTGTCTCCACTCAGATGCCTCCCACACTTCTCCAACGCAGCACGTCCGAGCTGAGCTACTGATGTCCCCGACAAACTCACCCCGGGACCTTCCCCATCTCAGGTCATAGCAATCAGCACTTCTTGTTTCTCAGGCCCAGCCTGTGGGGGACATTCTTAAGCCCCCTTTATTTCTCTCCCCCTACAAATAATCCACGAATTGCAACAACCCTCTCGTGTCTGCTTTCCAAATACTTCCAGAAATTCAACACTTCTCACTACCTCCACCACTGTCCCCTGAGCCAGCATCGTCTCCCATACGGATTACTCCACGGCACCAGTGATCTTTCTAAGTTATCATCACCGCCATGTTCAAACCATGCAGTGGCTCCCATTTCATTCAGAGTCAAAACCCTACTCTTAAAGGCCCTGCATGATCAGGCCCCTGTATCTCTCTGTCCTCATTTCCTGCCTTCTTGCCATCACCTCCCACGCTGTCTTCCTGGCCTTTCCTTGGACACCAGGGAGACACCAGGTCATGCTCCTTCCTGAGGGCCTTGGTACAAGCTGTTCTCTCTGCTTGGGCAGTGCTTCCTCTAGATTATATCTTGGTTCGCTTTCATGGAGAACTCCCACTGTGTTCCGATCTTTGTTCAGCTGATGTCTTTCCAGGGAGACCTCCTCTCTGCAGACCCCTCCCTGCTGCATTCCCAGTCCTCCTTCCCTTATTACCTTTTTTTTTTTTTTTGAGATGGAGTCTCACTCTGTTGCCCAGGTTGGAGTGCAGTGGAATGATCTTGGCTCACTGCAACCTCCACCTTCAGGGTTCAAGCAATTTCCAGCTAAGTTTTGTATTTTTAGTAGAGACGGGGTTTCACTGTGTTGGCCAGGCTGGTCTTGAACTCCTGACCTCAAGTGATCTGCCTGCCTTGGCCTTTTAAAGTGCTAGGATTATAGGCGTGAGCCACTGGGCCTGGCCACCTTATTACTTTTTAAATTTTTGCAATGGTGTTTATTACCTTTAAATATACTCTACAGTTTACCTATTCATTCTGTTAGTTTTTGTTGTCTTTCTTCCCTAGCTAGAACAGACATTTCAAAGAGAAGAGATCTTTGTTTTGTCCACTGATACATCCCAAGCATGTGAAACAGTGTTCAGCATGTAGTTTATGGTCATTACAATTTGTCATTTACTGTTTGATAAATACAATGTTGAAGAATTCGATCTTTGGCTATTAGGCCTTCAAAGGCTGAGCCTGAAAAATGATAGACCTGGTAAGGCTAAAGATCAAGTTCTGTGCATCCCTATCGGGTGTGCACAGGCCCCTTCCAGTCCCACTCACATATCTTTGGGACTGAAAAGCTTTTTCTACTTCCTTTAACTTAAATCTGCCTTCTCTTTTTCCTAGGCCAAATCTCCATTCCAGTACTTTCTATTTTATATTTGTCTAGGGTTGAAATGGCCCTCGTTTATTACCAGGAATTCCCCTGTGTTCTTAATTTCTTTGTTCAAGACCCTGGCAGCTTGACATCGTAACTGGAGTTGGCTCCTCCTGAGTGGAGGGTGGATGGGGGGTGCTGGACAGAGGTGTCTGTCCATAAGGAGGAGGTGGGGAGCAGAGGGTTATATCTTGGTCCAGGGGCCCAGGTGACTGTACTGTCATAGAAGCCACATTTTTCATCTTATTCTCATGACTAAAAGAAATTTTGCCAACGTTTTCCTAAAATTCAAATATGCTGCGTTTAAAGCATTAGCAGAGTGCCCTCAAAAATGAGTTATGCGAATGAATAATCTGTAAACCTGTTACCTACTAAAAATAAAAAGTGAAACAGTAAATGAGACTAGTTTGATATGATTGCTTTTCCCACGTGACTTCACTATACTGATTCTGAACGAGTGTGGCTTTTATTCTCCTGTGTGTGCATTTCGTATGTGTTTGTTTCCCACTGAATATCTGACATAGGAATTTTCAAGGAAGGAACTGTGCCCTCTGGGTCTGTTGGAGCTCTGACTTAGAGCAATGGATATGGCATACCAACAAGATTTAATTTTTTTAAAAAGCATTTCTTGTATTTTCTAAACCCTGGACACTAGAAAGAAGGCCTGGGAAGAGGATGATTCCTGTGTACCAGGGATTCATTACCAAGCCAAGCACCTTGCCAGACCCTTTGTTACACCACTCTTATGCCAGTTCATGGTAACTGTAGCTTTTGTTCCCAGGGATTTGAGTATTTTCATTGTCTGCTTTGGGTTAAGATCACTAGACATTTTGGAAAGGAGACACTGAAGAAGTATCTTGCTAATGTTTTAAAAAACAAAAGTCTCAGACCGGAAATGGTGGCTCACACCTGTAATCCCAGCACTTTGGGAGGCCGAGGCGGGCGGATTACTTGAGGTCAGGAGTTTGAGACCAGCCTGGCCAACATGGTGTAACCCGTCTCTACTAAAAATACAAAAATTAGCCGGGCATGGTGGTGGGTGCCTGTAGTCCCAGCTACTCGGGAGACTGAGGCAGGAGAAGGGCTTGAATCTCGGGAGGCGGAGCTTGCAGTGAGCTGAGATTGCACCATTGCACTCCGGCCTGGGTAACAGAGTGAGATTCTGTCACAAACAAACAAAGTCTCAGCCTCTCAGCAAGACACATCTCGGATTAGTGCTACCCTCGTAGCATTCTGTGGTACCATTAAGCCCAGATAAAGTAAAATTGTTACTAGACTGTGAGCAGGATGTGTCCCTAGTTCTGAACTTCCCACAAGGTTAAGGGGAAATTTTTTTGAAAACACTCAGTTATGTATATTTTTCTCACACAAATAAAAACGAAGGACACAAGGCTGGGCCAAGGAGTCCACGGTTTCTAAGCCCATGTTAAATTTCTGCTAAACATTTGAAGAAAAATGGAGATGCTGGTATTGCTTAAACCATTTGAGAATTCCCTTATATTTGATAGATTCTGCTACTGCTCAAGGTGACCAGAAGTGAGAGGATGAATGTGGGGTGCATGTCTTTCGGATGGTCCCTTGCAGTTTGTAAAGGGGCGAGCCTTTGACAATTTCTCCACAAGCTTAGGGGCTAGCTGGTATTCCAATTAAACCAACATGTTTTCATCATGGACTTCACAGCCATCAAGCAATCATAAGGCTTACCAAATGGAGAAAAGGAGGGGGCCTGGAGCCCATCCACGGGAGCGCGCCTCTGGGAATGTCTGCGGTGCTTAAGTCAGACCCGGATTGCACCAAGCCCAGCTTATCCTCCCCAGTTCTGCCAGGGTTTTTTTCCTCTTGTTTGTGGTTCGTTTGTTTTTGCCTGTCTTTGATTTAACTTTTGCTCCTTGACTAAATATGTGCTTAATGCTAGACAAAGGACCCTTCATACCCAAGTCTGTGTCTTTGTTCCAAGATCTGCAATTTCATTTGGTTCTTGTCGGCTTTACAAGTTCAAAACTCTGCCCCCGTTTAGGAAATGAATTCAAAGCATGTGGCAAGGGAGACATTCGACAAACCCGGATGCTCTGGAAAACATTGCCCTTCCTCAAGTTTCTTTCAGTAAAATCTGAGTTTTGTTCTCGGAAGGAGTTGGGTTTGTGATTGCTACAAAGTGTAAGTTGCATCTAAATACTACATCATGTTCTTTGGGACATACATTCTGTTTCAGAATAAGAATTATGTGGCCGGGCGCGGTGGCTCAAGCCTGTAATCCCAGCACTTTGGGAGGCCGAGACGGGCGGATCACGAGGTCAGGAGTTCGAGACCATCCTGGTGAACACGGTGAAACCCCGTCTCTACAAAAAATACAAAAATTAGCCGGGCGAGGTGGCGGCGCCTGTAGTCCCAGCTACACGGGAGGCTGAGGCAGGAGAATGTCGTAAACCCGGGAGGCGGAGCCTGCAGTGAGCTGAGATCCGGCCACTGCACTCCAACCTGGGCGACAGAGCAAGACTCCGTCTCCAA
>NW_016805314.1:4033929-4062275 GCF_001698545.2 Rhinopithecus bieti
AGAGGCCCCGCCCCGGCCCCGACCAGCCCCGCCCTTGCCTGCGCGAGGCCTAGGGCGGCAGGCGCGGAGCCGCGAGCCCCAGCCAATGAGCGCCGGCGGGCTGGTTGCCTAGGCGACCAGCGCGCGGCTCCGCCCCCCGCGCCGAGGCTCCCGCGCGCGGCTGAGTGCGGACTGGAGTGGGAACCGGGGTCCCCGCGCGCAGAGAACACGCGATGACCACGTGGAGCCTCCGGCGGAGGCCGGGCCGAATGCTGGGACTTCTGCTGCTGGTCATCTTGGGCTTCCTGGTGCTCCGCAGGTGAGAGAGAGCTTCGCGCAGCACCTGCCGGACCCCACATTCCCCAGCCCTCCGCACCTCGGGTTCTCTCCTCCCGCGACCCGCGAATCCCGAGTTCCTGGGGGGAGCAGTCCCAGCTGCTTCCTTCTGGGAGCTCCCCAATACCCCGAGTTCCCCTGCGGCTCCAGGCACTCCTGCCTCGCGATCCAGGCCTCTGGGCGACACCCGGCGTGCTCTCGGGTGCCGGCGTCTGTGCCCCGAGCCGCCCACCCCTCCGCGCCTGTGATGCCAGGCTCTGCCCCTCGTGGACGGCCGCAGCCCTCCAGCCGTCAGAGCTCTCTCAGACGCACCCCATCGCGGCCCCGTGCCCACTGCTCCGCGGAAAGCTCCCTCTGCTCTTTCCCCAGGCCCCCCTTTTCCTCCCAAGCCTCTGGGAGGCGCCTTGTTCTGCAGAGGCCGGCGCTTCAGCCTGGCAGCTACGGTCTAGCCAGCTCGCCTGGCAGGGTCATAAGAACAATGTCCGTGGGACTCCAAGATCCCGGGTCATGATTTATTTGCACAGTTCTAGGACTGATAGGTCGTCTCTCTCCACTTTCCCACCATTCACCTGTTACCAGCTCACTTTCCTCTCCCCTTTTTACAAAATGTTGTTTATGGCAAATGAGTGGTTTCAGTGATACTGTGACTTACCCACAGCCTGTGAAAAAGTTTTCTGGGTGCCGTAGCCCAGAATTTTTCTAAACTGTGCCTATTTTAAGGATTCTACAGCCCTGACCCTATCTTTCAGGTCAGCACTTTCCATATTCAAAACCTCCAGTGGGAAGCCGACTGGCAGTATCGAATGAACTGAACGGTTGGAACTGGTGGCAGGCCCTACCCCACTCAGCTTTGTCATTTGCTTCCTTTTTATCCCCCTTCTTAGTTTCTCTAAACTTCCCCTGGGAGGTAGGGAAGTTTTTGATGGAGATAAATATCTGGAAGTCTTTTGCGGCCACAAGAACACATTGACAAACTCGATGTTTACACCTTGTGAAGACTTGATTCTTGTTTCTGAGATAGTAAGGACATCATAATATTGTTTGGGAGAAGGACGTGATTTTCTTCTCATTCTGGGGCCCAGAAAACTTCAGGCATTTCATTTCTCCAGTTGTGCCCAAGATGTTTTCTGTCCTAAGATCTCTAAGCCATTCCTCCCTGAAGATCGGCCCTGGCTCCTGTGGGATGCTCAGCTTTCCTCCCTTTGCAAGGCTTGTGCAAACCCTGGAAGAATTACTCAGGGCAGCAGCAGCAGATCCTTCTGCATACAGCAGGGTAGCAAGGCACCCAAGCTGCCAAGAGAAAGTCTAGCGGCTGCAGGCCTGTTGTTGATCAGGGATGTAGGAGTCCGTGCAGGGAACCCGGGCAGGTCACTATTTGGGGCAGCACTGTGGGCTTGAGATGGGCCGAGCGGCACACCCAAAAAGTCCCCAGGAAAAGGTATGCGAAGGAGGCTGAGTGTTTGCTATTGTTTGGTGGCACAGAGGTGAGGTGTCAGGGAGCTGACCTAGCTGGGAAGAAGCCTGAGCTGCTTTGAGGTGAGGTAACCGTGTCCCCACCTAGGTGGGGTGGCCACACTAGGATTCAGTCTTGGGCCATTGGAGCTGTGTGGAATGGCAACAGAGAGTAAACAGCTGCGACCAAAGGCTGTGAACCCAGTTTGACATGCCTAGGAAAGTTGTTTTTCTTGCCACTCCATCCTTCTAGCAGGTAGGACAGAAGCTCAAGGAGCTCTGAACCAAGTTCAGGGCCGTCTCTTTGGATCCTGTGGAATACATGTCTTTTTGGCGGCTTTTTGATTTTTTCTCCCTCATGGGTATATTCTGTCCAGTTCATCCTGTCTGACTTGGGCTGGACACCAATGATTATGAGTTGCTGTAATATCTCTGGAGGCAGGAGGAGAACATCCTCTTTGTCTTTCTCTCTTCCTGTCTTGCTCCAGCTCTGACTGGGTCATTAACTGAGTGGGAGGTGGGGGCCTCTCCCCGCTGTTACTGGGGAGTATTGAGGTGGCCAGTGGAATACAGGTCACATGGAAACTGGCCACCAAGTTCACTCTTTGTGGAGCGAGCTGTCCGCAGCAGCTCCTTTCCTGTAGCAGAAGGCAGGTATTTGGACAGTGGCTGGCATGGGGTGGGGCATGTTTGGCTATAGCTTTTCTTTTTTTTTTTCATCAGCTTTTCCTTGGGCTGGTTCATGGTCAGTCATAGCTGGTGGGTTACATCATATCAAAGAGCTAGGATGACCAGGTTGACTTTTGGGGGAGGATTTCAGTCTTAGAATTTTTATTTTTTTTTTTAAGCTTAAACAGTGGTCTTTCTTAAAAATTACCTTTATTGGAGTTTAATTGTCATGCAACAAACAGCACATAGTTAACATGTACAATTTGATACACTTTGACATGTATCTAAATCAGGCTGTGAATCTACCACCACAGTTAAGATTGTGAAAACAGCCACCAGCCCCCAAAGTTTCCATGTCCCTCTCTGTCATCCCTCCCTTCTCCTCCTCCCTGCTCCCCAGCCCTGAGCAACCACTGATCTGTTGCTTTCTGACACAGTATATTGGTTTGCATTTTCTACTGTTTTATAGAATTGTAATCTTAAAGCATGTTCTCTTTTTTGGTCTGGCTTCTTTCACTCAGCGTATTATTTTGAGGTCTGCGATGCATGTATCAGTGTGAACCGTGCCTTTGAGCCAGTTGCCTTTCATTCTGTTTCCTATTCCCACTCCATGAACACAAGAATGCCTGCTTGATATTATCTAAAGGCATGGTTCTCATTCATGATTTTTTCCTTAATATAAATTAATCACTGAGCAAAAATACACTCAACTCTGCATCTCTCATACCTAAAATTTCAGCTGGGAAAGGTGAGAGAGGGGAAAGCCTTCAGATGGGCAGCCAGCATCGTGCTCCTAAGAGGTAAGTTCATTTCTTCTCTGAGGTCCATCTCACACACTGCCCTGACCTACTGTTTTCTGTATTCCAGACCGCAAATTCTTCCTATAGAAGGGAAAAGGAGGAGATGTATCAAACTCATTCTCCTGAACAAGGTGGCTAACTTAGCAATGCAGGTCACTTTTTTTGTTTTATGTGAATCATGGCCAGTCCTGTCTTCCCAGCGTAGGTGGCCAAATCATGCCTCTCCTCTTGAGCTTCTGGGAGGTAATTGATTTTATGGGCCTTGCCTATTCTAGGACTCTGCTCTGCTTGAGGCCTGAGTCGTATTTCATGGAATGTTCAAACTCTTTGAACAGTGTTCCTTTTATCTTGTAGTAGTAAAGTTTTCAGCATTGGGAAGTGTCTCTTTCAGCAGGTGATCACCTGTTGGATTACAGGTGGTGAGGGATGTCTGAGCCACCCTGTGCTAGGAAGATTGAGTTGGCTCTGGGATTCTTACAGGACCATGCTAGCCAGCAACAGAAAGAGACCAGAGTTGTCTTGGAGCAGCCATAGTATTGGTATAGGTGTGACTCAGGGGAGGGGCTGGGCTACCAACAAGATTGGGGACAAAGGTCCTTGGCTGCAGAAATAGCAGAAAGTTGACCAAAGGGTTCTTCCCACCTTAAGGTAAAGTAGCAAATAAAATAAAAACATGTAGTCCTTGCTGAAGTGATGCAGAGTTCCATGAGGTCATGTCAGACGCTCTTCTGGGAAGAATTCGGGAGATCCTGCAGCTTGAGGAGAAAGGTTTTAGAACATCTGGACCTGAAAAAGGACTCTGGGGTCTAGGCACATACTCCCTCCCTCACCACCATCACACAGCAGAGGCAGGGTTTTTTGGTGTTAGTGTTGGGATATTTGCTGCTTCCTCTCCACTCAGTTTTAGATTTTGCTTAAATCTATTGCTCTGGATGTTAAAGACCGTATTGAAAAAGAGTTCTCATAGTGTGGAGGTCTCCTGGGATAGAAAGGCAGCAGGTGTTTTTAGAGGCTCCTGCTAATGAGGTAGATACTTCTTGACTGGTGTCTGCCTGTTAGAGACTCCTTGTTGATACTCACAGCTTCTGTTCTTTGACACTTAGCAAAACAGTTAGTGGGCTTGTTCCTTTCAAGGACAGATTGTATTTTTTGCCCTTAAGAAGTTATTTTGTGAGTAGGTAATTTATGAACATGGTAAGTATTCAGAGTGTGAAAGGGAATCAAGTGAAAAGAAACTCCCACTCCTGGCCCCTTGGCTAGGCACCCTTCCCTATCCCCTCTTCCTATCAGCCGTTATTACTGATAATGGCTTCTTTCAGAGATATTCTATGCATATACAAGAAGATAGCTACACATATTATCCTACTTGTCCATTAGACACATAACACACGTTATCCTCCTTGTCCATTAGACACATAATTTATTTAAACAGTCTTCTATTGATGGACATGGATTGTTTGCAATCTTTAGCTACTGTAAACAAAGTTGCCGCAGATATCTGCTGGATGTATTTCTATAAGTAGAATTGCTGACCGTAGGATAGATTCATTTTAAATCTTGATAGACATTTCGAAAATAGTACATTTTATTTCTGTTGGAATCAGTGTAAAGGAGATTCTGCACCCAACTCGATAGGGCCAAGTCGATTCTTGAGTCTTGTAAGAACCAGTGCATCTCTTGTATATCTTCGTAGATAAGTCCTATGTGGTGGATTAAAAAAAAAATTTAACATAGTTATGTTTTTCCCTATTTGTGAGATCATTTCATTGAGAGTCTACAAGCATCTCGAAGATCAGGGGCTTGTTATCAAGAGTAGAGGCCTTGTGTTATCTAACAGAGCTTTCACTTCTCTCTGGGTGAGACACAGTCCTTTTCCCGTTTATGATGCTGTCAGTGGTCCCAAAGTACTACAAACGTCACATAGTGTTAGACCACTTTTTTTTGTTGTTGTTGTTATGTGGTTGATTCGAGGGAGGGGTTTTTGTTATTTTGCTATTGGATCTCAAGGTTTTGGTCTCGTAAACTCTTCTTCATGTACTCACTTCCTACAGTCTTTAGGAAATACTGCCCTCTGAACCACCAATATTGCTTCTGGGTCAGAGCCCGGATGTGAGGCCAGGGTTCATGGCTTACCTGGGAGCCCTTTCAGAGGAAAAAGGGGAGGAGCTAAGATTGCAGGAGTGCTGTGGACCTCTTGCTGGGGACCTCACATCTCTGCAAAATGCATATACTTGCCTTGGGAATGGTAGGCCTAAGCCTTTGGGTGTATTTAATGCCTCTCCTAGCAAACAGGAGTCCAACACCTTGGACCCAGACCAAGGAGCACATATAGAAAGCTGGGCCAGACACAGGGACCGACTTCCATTTCCCTGAGGCTGAAATTCTTGGAGCCCGGGGATTGGTCCAAGAGCTACTCAGCAATATTCTGGAGTCGAGTCGTTAAGGGCACCATCTGGGCCAAAGAGTGCATAGTTCCTCCTTCAGGCCCTCACATTCTTTTTTTTTTTTTTTTTTTTTGAGACGGAGTCTCGCTCTGTCGCCCAAGCTGGAGTGCACTGGCCAGATCTCAGCTCACTGCAAGCTCCGCCTCCCGGGTTCATGCCATTCTCCTGCCTCAGCCTCCCGAGTAGCTGGGACTATAGGCGCCCGCCACCTCGCCCGGCTAGTTTTTTGTATTTTTTTAGTAGAGACGGGGTTTCACAGTGTTAGCCAGGATGGTCTCGATCTCCTGACCTTGTGATCCGCCCGCCTTAGCCTCCCAAAGTGCTGGGATTACAGGCTTGAGCCACCGTGCCCGGCCCAGGCCCTCAAATTCTTTTGCTGAGGGTGGAGAGAACATGGCTGAAGACTGCTGGGACCAAAATATCCCCAGACAGACAGTTTAGGGCAGCAGGATGTCCAAGGAAGTTGAGCCTCATGGGAGCCTAGAAGGGAACCAGAACCTTGAGAGTGATGAAAGGAAGTCTGCACTGAAGACAGATCCAAGTGAGGAATCCCCGTGTGTTTGATGTCTGTGGGCAGCTGAACACTTACCATCAGATGGTGGTCTCGGCATGGCCACTTGGAGGAGGGTGGAGGGGAGTGTTTTCTTGGTCAGGATCTTCATAGAATGCCCTGGTTTTGGATTCAGTTGAACCTCTGTTTAGGGCCCTAATAGGGCCACAGTGCACCTAAAACTTGAATTTGTAAGCTGTCATCTCAGATGAACAAGCATGTGAACACATTATGTTATAGTGTCAAAATAAACAGCCTTTGGGGCCGACAAGGACTCACGTTCTGGGAATCAAAGGACAATGGTTGCAGTTCCTGGCTCAGATGCCAGCTTGCGTATGCCCATGGCCAGCCTCGGACTGCGTGAGTGCTGCCTGGTCTCTGCCGGTGGTCATCATACTCCAGATGTTCATGGTGCTGTCTCTGCTATGCCCAGTTGCATGGATCCTGGCCCATCTGTGGCTGGTCATACTCTGCATGGCAGACCAGAAAGAGATGACTGTGACCCCAGTGAGGCCTCCCAGCCCCACCATGACCCCGGTTCCTGATGAGTGTTTGCAGGATTGACGGGTGATGCAGGGATGCCCGCTGGCATGGCAGGACGCATTTCAAGCCTGGCACACCTCGCTCAAGGAGACCCTTTCTGGTGGTGACTGGATCTGGCTCACCTCCCACCCAGCCGCCCTGCAAGATCCCTTCTGAAACTTGACAGCCAGTCCCATTCCCAGAAAGAGGTGGTGACCTTGTCACCTGCTCATCTGTCCTTTTCCATCCACTCACATTTTTACTACACCCAGAATCTCCTGACTGCTGGGGCCTGTCCTGTACCCTTCATCCTCAGGACCCACCTCACCAGTCAAGGAAAAATTACTCCAGAGGGCTCCACCTCCCCCTGCTTCCTCACCATGGGGCACAGCAGAACTTGGTACCTATGTCCTCTGCTTCAGGTTTCCATTGCAACCAGTTTTTGTGTCTGCAGCTTGCACAGCCTTCAGCACAAATAGTGCCTGCCCCTTTTCCACTTGCCAAAAGGGAATTGGTGAGGATGGGCTGTAGAGGTCTTGTTATGTTGTGCAAGGCCCCATCAGAGGTCCTGATATGCCTGCCTTCCTCCAGGAACCCCACCTTGGACCATGACCACGGCCACCCTCTCCGTACAGGTGGAGGAGCAGAGCCTGACTCTGAGCAGAGCAGACCTGGGCACTGAGCACTGAATTCAGGCCGGTGGTCAGGGTCTGCTGTCCAGACTCTTCTAAGGTGGAAAAATCACTTTGTATAAATGAAGCCAAGATACACAGGCGACAGAAATTTCAGGAGAAAATGTTAACATAAGCTCCAGTTCAAAAGAAGGCAGGTGTTCCTGGTTTCAACAAGTAAAGGTCCATCATGAACTGCTCCCCAAGAAAAGTGACAGAAACACGCTGAGCTTCCTTAGGATTTGGTTAGCTCCTTGGTATCAAGCCTAATTTAGGAGTAAAGTCTTGCTGACCTTTAAACCAACCAACTCTAACCACATAGTTGATATTTTCTTTATTATTACTGAGTTACTCAGGAAATTATGGGGTTACTTTCCATCTTATGATTATTAGTATTAATAATCATCATTAGTGTTAATAACCGTTTACACGATGCTTCATTGTTTATGAGGCTCTAACTTGCATGGTCTCATTTACTGGCAGTGAATTCCCTGAAGAAACCCAACACGTATCATCCTCATTTTCTTGGTGAAATCATCCCTTTTAGTAACGTATTGACAACTTGTCCAGTAACCTACCAGGAAATTCCCAGGAAGAAACGGTTGAATTCTCCAGAATTTGGAATTGGATAACAGCTAGATTGTTTTTTGTTTTTGTTGTTTATTTCATTCCTCTTGATATGCACTGAGAAGAATGTTTTGTTCTAAAAATATAGAAAATTGTGTGTTACAAAGACACTAGCAAAGACAAGCTCTATCCAGGGAGGGAGTCTATGTAGTGTCAAAGGAGAAGATGCAGATTGGGCTTCTGAAGCTGTAACCTTGGGATTGGTTAGAATGCAGATTTTGATTTAGTCAGTCTCAAGTAAGGCTTAAGGTTTATGCATTTCTGACAAGCTGCAGATGAAGACCTGGAAATCTGGTTGGTGGATAGAAGTTGTTGAAGCGGGATGCCTCTTTCCAGCTATCTGCACTTTGAGTCAGGCGGCTGTGACACTGAGGGAGTTCAGAGGCTCGCTGCCTGCAGACCACACCTGGAGAAGTCAGCCCAGAGGGAGGTTTTCTGATCCTTAGTTATCAACTAATCAAGGGGACAGGTTAAAGTGTTACTAGCAGGGACTGTGTTGGAATGTCGGTCACAGAGAGGCTTTTCCAACCCTGACTACACCTCTGCATTTAGCAGGGTGGGGAGTGGAGGCTCTCGCACCCATAAATAGATGTTAGGATAAGTAATGTGTGCTTTAATAAGAATTGGAGATTGCACTTTTGAAGTTCTGGCTGGAGAATAAGGTTTGGTACCTGGTGGAGTGATTGCTAAGTTGTGTTGTCACTGTCTTTAAAAACAGTGTATTTTGTGTGTGTGTGTGTGTGTGCATGTGCATGTGTGTGTGTATTTTCACCACCAGATTGTCAAAATGCCCCTGTTTTTAAGAAAATAGTCTGTCCATCCAGTTCTTCCTCATTCTGGCCTGAGGTGAGCCCAGCATGTGCCTCTGAGGCAACCAGGGGGAGAACCTGTGTTGTGGTGGGCAGGTGAGTCTGGTGAGTCCCTGAGGCGGGGAGGGCTGAGCGGGAGGCAGGGTGTGTGCTTTGGAGCAGGTGTGGCCTGAGCAGTTGCGAGCCTGTAGCCAAAGCAAAGTGCCTGGTGAGCAGAGCAGGGGGCACCAAGGGAAGGCCTGGACGGTGGCCCAGAGGGGCCTGAGGCCTTGTCTTAGCAGTCCAGGGCTTCATCTGCAAGGATGTAGGCCAGCAGAGTTTCTGGGAAAGGGCAGATCGCACATATTTTCAGCTTTGCAGGCCATGCAGTCTCTATCGCAAATACTCAACTGTAAAAAAGCAGCCGTATGTAGATGGCGTGGCTGTGTGCCAACACAACGATTTACGAACACTGAAGTTCATATAAATTTTTATGTGTCCCAAAATATTATGCTTTTGATTTTTTTTCAACCACTTAAAAATGTGAAAGCTCTCCTTAGCTTGCAGGCTGCACAAAGACAGATGGCAGGCTGGATTTGACCCAAGGCCCAAGTTGACCCACCTGTGGCATACAGGCTGTGTTGGTCTAATAGGATCTCAGTGTACAGAATCTTTTGTGGTCAAATTTTAGAAATTGTAATAAGATGACTTGGCACAAAGTCTAGCACCTAAACTATATACCACAATGGGAAGAATGGAGAAGTTGAGATTATTCCACGTTAGGGACATAAAACCCACTTGTGGCTATTCTCTCTAAAGTTTTCTCTTTGGAGAAAAATGTGTGGTGACTAGGTTCCCATAGCTCTCGAATATGCAAACATAGGCTATAATAAGTTGATTTCAGATAGAGATGAGACTCTTCGGCTCACAGCAGAGAGTGCTGCATTTCTCCGGGACCCTTGCAGCAGCCTTTCTGAGCAGCCGGGACAGGCATTAGCCTGTTTTACGGAGGAAGAAGCTCCTGCCCACAGAACTGGCGTCGCTAACCCGAGGCAACAGTTCTACCAAGCTGGGGGCCAGGATTCACATCGGGGCTTCCTCGTCCGGCTCGGGTTTTTGTTTTCACTCTCTCATGCAGTCCTTCGGAAGAACTGTGTCCTAAAATGTCATTTGCAAGCCATTTACTAGAACATGGACGTTTTCTCTTCAGAGAAAGAAGAATGTGGTGAGCAGAGCCCTAGGTTGCCCGGGATGAAATGACCCTTTCATCTGTAGCAGCAGAACTGTAGTCCTGGAGCTTTGATGGGAGCTCTAAGGCCTGGGGGCTGTGAGAAGTAGGAGGGAGTAGGTAAAAAAGCATATTTCTTTGCTTGAGAGTGGCCCCAGACAAAATTCCCAAGAGGCTGGCGATGTCCGAGCTGTCTTCTGTCCTGTGGGCCCCCTGCCCCCGCCCCGTCTCTGGCCATCTGGGCCCTCTCAGTTGCCCCATCCCTCCATGACACGCAGCTAAGGGGGCATCTTGTGCAGTGTGGCCTGGCTGGCCACCACCTGCTAGTGTCAGGGCAGGAGCGAGCCCTGATGAGGACAAAGGCACAGCCAACACAGACAGGCTCCTGCCCCAGACTCAGCCTCCACCTTTCATGAACTTCCTGACCTGAAATGTGGGTCTCCCCAGCTTCTCTTACGGCTTTCGGGAGACAGGGTGGGAAGGAGACCCACCCAGCAGCACCGGGTCACTGGGACCCACCTGAGGGGCTCCCTGGGGCCGACCCGAGGAGATGCCAAGGGAGCTTTCTCACGGCCTGAAGCCTTCGAATCCTTCCCGTGGGGGACTCTGCTCTAGCTGGGCCATCTCTTGGCGGGCCGCGATCTTCAGAAACGAATGAAGACCTGGAATCGGGTGGATGGAAGGATGCCGCTAACGCAGACCCTCTTTCCAGGTCTCTGCTCCTGGAGTCGGGCGGCTGCGACCGTGCCGGGGCTCAGAGGTACCGTGTGAAGCTGCTGCTGCTTTCGCGTTCAGCCGCGTGGCCACGGCGCTGGCCATGGTGCAACCGCGCGCCCGCCCGGCCCCTGCAGCAGCCTCGGGGCCTGACGCTGGCCTCGCTCCTGTTAGCCCGCGAGCCGAGTGCTGTTTGTCTTGCTCCTGGCTGCAGCCTCGGCTTGCCCTTCCCCTGCCGCGGTGCCCCGCGCTGCAGACAGACCCCTCCCAAGGTTTGGCTGAGGCAGAGCGGGGAGCTTTTCCCAGCCACCTGGACGCAGGCCCTCTTTGGAAAGAAATGCCGAGAACCTGTGAAGGGGCGAGGAAGCTGATCTCTCTGCACCCCGGCCCCTGCGGCCTCTGGGCTCCAGAACGCCTCTGTCTTTGCAGGTTGGACTGGAGCGCCCTGGTCCCTCTGTGTCTCCGCCATCGGCAGCTGGGGCTGCAGGCCAAGGCCTGGAACTTCATGCTGGAGGATTCCACCTTCTGGATCTTCGGGGGCTCCATCCACTATTTCCGTGTGCCCAGGGAGTACTGGAGGGACCGCTTGTTGAAGATGAAGGCCTGTGGCTTGAACACCCTCACCACGTAGGTACTACCCCCGTCCCCCGCGGAGCCTGGTTCCTAAGTAGGGCGCCTGGTGTCTGCATGCGAAAAAATCTAAGAGGAAGCAGCCCAGGTCCTCTGTCCAGGGCGAGAGCGTCAGGGTCTCCCTCCTCCTCCCCACCACAGAGCTCCTGACTCGTGGGCGTGAAGGGACGTGAAATGGATGTAAGGTCTAGAGGAACCGAAGTAGCAATGTCGCACAAAAGAGTGTAGTGAAGGAGGTGAGTGCAGACTGAGGAGGTGATTCACTGCCAGGGAATCATTTTCTTTAACAAGCAGTCTTCCCACTTCCAGTTCATATGGCCAGTGAACCGCGTCTTCTTGAGAAGAGCTGCCCGAGAGGCTCTCTGGCCCCGGTTTTCAGCACTCTTCTTGGGCAGTGGCCTTAGGATGCTGTGGTTGTCATCTCAGCCTCTGTTGTGATGATTGGCACATGGTAGGCACACAATAAAATATTGAATTTGCAAATCATTTATAAAATGTGCTCAGTTGTGAATAACCTGGATCTTTTCATGGGTTTCCCCTGCAAATTGCCAACAGATACTTGACTCTAAGTCTATGAAATAAAGGGAGTGATCAGGCTGGATTATTCCATGTTTAGGCAAAAATATGTGATTACAAATCAAGGAGATGGCTTTTCATGGGTGGTTGATGAACTGATTTTGAAGACAGTTCCTTAAAGAGTTACAGAAACGTGCTGAGCCTTGACAGCTTCCCAGAAAGGGCTCCTGAAGGTTGTGGGAGTGCAGCAGGCTCAGCACTCAGCCCCATGGAAGCAGCACCGACGACGTTTGCTGAAAGGCAGAACTCGTGTGTCTGAGTTGGAAGCCAGGCAGCCTCTCCTCCTTCACCTGGGAATATTCTTTGTAGTGGGCAGAGGCTCTGCTGAAGCCAGTGGTGGGGTGGGGTTGGGAGAAGAGCAGTTGTCATCACGGTGTCATCCACGAGTCGTCCCTTCCGCCTCTCGAGTTGAGCCTGTCCATGAGCCTGCTCTGTCCCTTGTCCTGTCTTCAGAGTTGGAAGCTTCATTCTGTTGCACATTTTGGAGTGCTGGGTGCTTCAGTAAATGTAGGATGATCACTGAGCTTTCCTCTTACTCCTTGTAGCTGTTTTTCTGATAAAGTTGCATTTTCTTCTCCAGTGGGGCGTGGGCATGGTAAGCCAACTGGGGTCAGAGCGCCTGACCTTTTACTTAGCAGGTCTATGCTTCGTCCAGATCTTGTTGATGCAGAGGGAAGAGGGCTTGCCCTCGATTCTGGTCCCTAGATCCGTTCACTTAGTTCTTGGTTCCAGTCCTAAAATCATGAAGAAACATATCTTTAGCCATTGTATTGGATTTTTGGGATAAAGAAGGTAATGTGGGAGATGAAGTGGACTGAATAACACGCTCTAGCCTGTAATGATCATTTCTGTTGCAGCTATGTTCCGTGGAACCTGCATGAGCCAGAAAGAGGCAAATTTGACTTCTCTGGAAACCTGGACCTGGAGTATGTGATGTTGCTGCTTCTGTGACCTGGCCAGGGGCAGGGGCAGAGAGGTGGTTACTTGGGGATGGATTAGCAACCAAAGAGAACCAGGGAGGGACCTGGGTCTGGAGCCCTGTTCTAGGACTGTGAGAAGCCCTGCACCCAGGGCCCAGACACTCCTCAGCTGTGACGTGTCACCCAGAGGGGCTGGGCCTGCAGCTTCTGGGCTCCACCTCTCCGTTGCAGCCCAGAGGGGCAGAAGACCCCGGGAGCCGCCCGACTCTGCATGGGGTCCGGCTGCCTAGGCTGGGGCAGGGCGGCTCCCCTAGGCTAGCAAGGCTGTTGGGTCAGGTTCACTGTTAAGACCCCTGTGCCCTGGCTGTCACCCTTCCTCCTCAGGCCCCCAGTGGGGCTCTGCAGAGGCTCTGAGGCTGGGAGCAGCTCAGGCCACCACCCTGATGTGGGAGTCCCCGCTCTTCGGGGATGGGGCCGAGCTGTCCCTTCGCCCTACTGGGCAGCTCCTCCACCCTATGACGTGTGTGGCCCCCATCCGGCCTCATCCTGGGCTGTCGTGGGAGGGGCTGACGATGTGGACCTCCCTAGGGCCTTCGTCCTGATGGCCGCAGAGATTGGGCTGTGGGTGATTCTGCGTCCAGGCCCCTACATCTGCAGTGAGATGGACCTCGGGGGCTTGCCCAGGTAAGCGGGGCTGTGAAGGGCCCTGGGTGCTGTTGCAAAAAGCTCATAGACGTAGGTCTAGTTTTGTTTCCGTGTTCCAGTTCCCGTTCTGTACGGAATTTCCGTGTTCCAGTTCCCGTTCTGTACGGAATTTCTGTGTTCCAGTTCCCGTTCTGTACGGAATTTCTGTGTTCCAGTTCCCGTTCTGTACGGAATTTCCTTTTCAGGAAAAGCAGCACCCAGAGGGGTCACGTTCAGCGATGCTGCAGTGAGTGCCTTTGTGGAGTCTTGCATGAGCTGCTTGTGTGACAGGCAGCAGCAGGGCTGGCCCTTCTGGCATCTCGTATTTCAGGGCTCTGCTGTGGAGCTGGGAGCCCTGGCACGTCATTCACCTGCTTGTTTACAGTATGTGAAGAATCAGACCTTCCCTGTCTCTTTGTTTTTTGAGACGGAGTCTTGCTCTGGTGCCCAGGCTGGAATGCAGTGGCATGATCTTGGCTTATTGCAAGCTCTGCCTCCCGGGTTCAAGTGATTCTCCTGCCTCAGCTTCCCGAGTAGCTAGGGTTACAGGTGTGTGCCACCACGCCCAGCTAATATTTATATTTTTAGTAGAGACAGGGTTTCACCTTGTTGGCCAGGCTGGTCTGGAGCTCCTGACCTCGTGATCTGCCCACCTTGGCCTCCCAAAGTGCTGGGATTACAGGCGTGAGCCACCGCGCCCGGCCTTCCCTATCTCTTTCTTAGGAATGTTTCCAAGCATATTGTGAAAAATCCAAGTATTTTGATAACGTATAAGAGAAACAAATTCTTGTTATGGTTTTGTCTTCATATCTCGGCCCACATGTGTCATCTTCCCAGTGGCAGTCTTGGCTGAGGTTGTTCTTCCGTGGCTGGAGTGAAAATCTGGACAGGGATCAGCTGGGACTTCACTCATTCCTCATCCTCAACATTGTGGCCTTTAAGATTTTCTTGTTAACAGGCATAACCTTTCCCAGCCTCCCAGTGTGCCAGGTGGTTAGACGCAGACTGCCTCAGGGAAGAGGCCAGTCCTTGTCCCCAGCCCTCTCCCCTTCCCCGGGGAGCCCTGGGCTTGCTGCACGACCTGCCCTTCCCTCAGAGGCATAGCTTCTGTCTCCACTACCCAGGGTCACTTCTCAGGCACTCATCCATTCAGCCTGGTAGGCTTGCCCTTGACACGAACACAGCCAGGGCAGCCTCTCCAGTCCCTGCAGATTAGAAAGCTGCGTGCCACCGTCAGCGATTTCCTCGGCTTAGCCAGGGCCGGGGACAGGAGGACGAAGGGTTTAACAGTCTTAACTTAGAAGCAGCCGGGAGCTGTGGCACTCAGACTGCCCTCTCCCACCCCGCCCATGTGGCACCTGCCCATGCATGAGAGGGGCATGTGGGCACACCTGCAGAGGGGGAGTCCGGGCAGGAGTGAGAAAGCTAACCTGTCAGGTGGGGTTAGACTGTGGGAGTGTCGGTCTAGAGGAAACCGCTCTCTCCTTCACCCATTGTTTTACCCACAGAAATGGAATAATTTCCTGACCCTGTTTAGGTCTTCCAGACCAGGGCGAGAGGAGCCTCAGAGCCTTTTGTTAGAAAATATAAGTGTCTTCTCAGAACCTGAAGTGAGAAGGAAGCCCTGACTCCCGCTTTGGAACCAAATCCATGCTGCTGCGTTCCCCCGGGGAGTTCGGGATCACAGCAACAGGGTGGAAGGAGAATTCAGCTCTTGCTCACCTGCCACTCTGGGCTGAGCTCTGCCCAGCCCACGCCACTGATGCCAAGGCATTAGCCGTGTTGGCAAGGATGGGGGCTGCCTCCTGCTCGGCCCCTCGCAGTCTCGGTCAGGCTTGTTTTTTGGGGTGACGCTAGAGGGTTGTGTCTCCTCCTTCTATAGCCTCAGTGATTCCTAACCCTTTTGGCTTCACTCTTTGTGATGGGACCGTAGAGCAAGTTCTCGGAAACTAGGCCTGGAGTCCGTGAAAAGCTCTTCTCACTGCTGCAGCCAGGCCCTGTAGCTGTGGAGCTGGAAATGAACTTCCGCCAGGCTGTGTCCCTGGGGAGGGAAGCTGCAGGAGTGCGGTGGGTGCTCACCCCAGAATCAGTTTGCATAGGCTCCCCACTTCTGGGCTGAGTGGGGTGGAGGAGGTCACAGGTCATTCCGGAGCCCTGTGGGGCCTCTCCCTTCTCACGGCACCAGCAGCCTGCTCCCAGCAAACCCACCGTGACACTAACATCCTTCCTTCCCCCTTTATCCTTCAAGCTGGCTCCTCCAAGACCCTGGCATGAGGCTGAGGACGACTTACAACGGCTTCACCGAAGCCGTGGACCTTTATTTTGACCACCTGATGTCCAGGGTGGTGCCGCTCCAGGTACAAGTAAATGAGGCCTTCTTTGATCTTGGTCTGTCTTCCTCTAGGTAGTGGATCATCCTTGGTTAGTTCTCAGACCAAGGGTCCTCCCGTGTTTTTGAACACAGGGACAGGTTCTTCCCCACTGCCTGAAACTGATAACCGAGGGGCTTGCAATAGTTGTCTTTCGAAAGATCTGTGCATTTCAGTGTTGTCTCACTTGGGTGTGTTACTGAAAGGGCAGACAGATGTAAGGGCTCACATTGCCACATACGGCACTGGAGAGACAGGGATGCCGTGATAGCCGGAAACACCCATCCACCGGTGTCTCCATGGTTCCAGAGAGATAGGGATACCGTGATAGCCGGAAACACCCATCCACCGGTGTCTCCATGGTTCCAGAGAGACAGGGATGCCGTGACAGCCGGAAACACCCATCCACCGGTGTCTCCATGGTTCCAGAGAGATAGGGATGCCGTGACAGCCGGAAACACCCATCCACCGGTGTCTCCATGGTTCCAGAGAGATAGGGATGCCGTGACAGCCGGAAACACCCATCCACCGGTGTCTCCATGGTTCCAGAGAGATAGGGATGCCGTGACAGCCGGAAACACCCATCCACCGGTGTCTCCATGGTTCCAGAGAGATAGGGATGCCGTGACAGCCGGAAACACCCATCCACCGGTGTCTCCATGGTTCCAGAGAGATAGGGATGCCGTGACAGCCGGAAACACCCATCCACCGGTGTCTCCATGGTTCCAGAGAGATAGGGATGCCGTGACAGCCGGAAACACCCATCCACCGGTGTCTCCATGGTTCCAGAGAGATAGGGATGCCGTGACAGCCGGAAACACCCATCCACCGGTGTCTCCATGGTTCCAGAGAGATAGGGATGCCGTGACAGCCGGAAACACCCATCCACCGGTGTCTCCATGGTTCCAGAGAGATAGGGATGCCGTGACAGCCGGAAACACCCATCCACCGGTGTCTCCATGGTTCCAGAGAGATAGGGATGCCGTGACAGCCGGAAACACCCATCCACCGGTGTCTCCATGGTTCCAGAGAGATAGGGATGCCGTGACAGCCGGAAACACCCATCCACCGGTGTCTCCATGGTTCCAGAGAGATAGGGATGCCGTGACAGCCGGAAACACCCATCCACCGGTGTCTCCATGGTTCCAGAGAGATAGGGATGCCGTGACAGCCGGAAACACCCATCCACCGGTGTCTCCATGGTTCCAGAGAGATAGGGATGCCGTGACAGCCGGAAACACCCATCCACCGGTGTCTCCATGGTTCCAGAGAGATAGGGATGCCGTGACAGCCGGAAACACCCATCCACCGGTGTCTCCATGGTTCCAGAGAGATAGGGATGCCGTGACAGCCGGAAACACCCATCCACCGGTGTCTCCATGGTTCCAGAGAGATAGGGATGCCGTGACAGCCGGAAACACCCATCCACCGGTGTCTCCATGGTTCCAGAGAGATAGGGATGCCGTGACAGCCGGAAACACCCATCCACCGGTGTCTCCATGGTTCCAGAGAGATAGGGATGCCGTGACAGCCGGAAACACCCATCCACCGGTGTCTCCATGGTTCCAGAGAGATAGGGATGCCGTGACAGCCGGAAACACCCATCCACCGGTGTCTCCATGGTTCCAGAGAGACAGGGATGCCGTGACAGCCAGAAACACCCATCCACTGGCGTCTCTATCGTACCAGAGAGACAGGGATGAGGTGATAGCCGGGAACACCCATCCACTGGCGTCTCCATGGTGCCAGAGAGACAGGGATGAGGTGATAGCCAGGAACACCCATCCATCTGCCAGTGTCCCAGTAGCACTGTGGCTCAGTTCTGCAGGGGGTGGAGCACATGTGGATTAACCTTTGTCTATAAGACTGCAGGACTTTTTATAAATTATAAAAGTCCTGTGGCTGACTTTATGGCTGACTTTACAAGATGCTTCCCTCTGCTACCAAAGAGGTGCTGCATGGTACACATTTACTATTCAAAACGCATGTTAAAGTAAATTCTGGGGAGGAAGTATCTTCATTTTTATATAACGATTGGAAGCTGTGGAAAGCAGGAATGGGAAAAATCACCGCAGTTGTTCTGTAAAACCAGAAAGAACGACACTGAGAAATTAGTACATCAGCAAAAAATCAGTTCAAGTCAGTGCTATGGAATACTCACCACACACATAAATCAAAGGGGACTGTCAGATGAAACACAGGATGCTCAGTTATATTTGAATTGCAGATAAGCAAGGAGTAATTTTTTTAGTGTAAATATATTCCAAATACTGCATGGGTCATACTTACACTAAAAAATTATTGTTGTGAATTCAAATTTAAGTTTATGTCTGGTATTTTTGCTTACGAAATCCGGCAGCCAATGGAAGCAAGTAACTAGGAAGTCATTAGCCTAGATCTTGCCAGGAAGCTGGGGCCACAGAAGGGGCCAGCAGGTTGTGGGAGTCGGGTGGGCCGCAGGAAGGCCATCCTGGGAGCAGGGTCAGAGGCACGTGCATATCTGCAGTGGGTCACCAATGCATCTTTTTCAAATAAATGGTAACATAATAATTATTATTTAACATATTTAAATAATCACATAACTAATTACCACCCAGAAGTCCCACCTCTGAATCCCGTCACACTGGGGGTGAGGATTTCACCATGTAAATTTTGGGGGGACACAGCCTATTGTAACCACTGTCTATCTCCAGACCTTTTCTGTCTTCCCCAAAGTAAACTCCGTGCCGTTCAACTCTCCATTCTTCCCTCTCTCAGCTGCTGACAACCATTCCACTCTCTGTCTCCACGCATTTGATCATTTTAGCTACCAAATATAAGTGAAATCACATAGTATTGTGACTGGATTATTCCCCTTAACAGTGCTGTCTAGGTCCATCTGTGTCATATTGCATGTATATAACGCGTTTGTTCATCCATTCATCCACTGACGAACATTTGAGTTGCCTCTGCCTTTTGGCCACTATAACTAAAGCTGCTGTGAGCATGGTGTACAGATATCTTTCTGAGTTCCTGCTTTCACTTCTTTTGGGTATATACCTAGAAGTGAAATTGCTGGATCAACTTGTCATTCTACATTCGGTGTTTTTAGGAATTGCCATACTGTTTTCCATAGAAATCGCACCAAATTACATTCCCATCAGCAATACACAAGCATTCCAATGTCACCACATCCTTGCCAACACTTGTTATTTCCTGTTTATCTGGCGAGAGCCATCAGTGGGTGTGAAGTGGTCTCTCCTGGTGGTTTTGATTTGCATTTCCCTAGTGATGTTGAGCATCTTTTCATGTGCTTATTGGTCATCTGCATATCTTGGAAGAAATGTTTATTCAAATCTTCTGCTCATTTTTGAATCTAGTTGTTTGTTTTTATGTGGTTGATTATAGGAATTCTTTGTACTTTCTGGATATCAATTCTTTAACAGGACCTGCCAGGACTGGGTCCTTCCCTTCAAGGCAGCAGGTTCCCTTTTGGCTCCGGGTGTGTCTAGAAGTGCCTGAAGCTGGGGCCTGGAACGGGGACCTCTTGACTCCGCCAGTGCCCTTTCCTACTGTGGATGAGCTGGTATCCAAGATGCAAGACAAAGTCCTCTTTCCTCTTTGCTGTCCTCTCCTTAAGCAGAAGGAAGGAGCCACTTTTGTTGCTGTGAGCTGCACTACCTGGGGTTGAGGGGGGAATGTGCGAGAACTCCCTTAGCCATGCCAGCTGGTGTCTCCTTAGGCCATGTGCCATGCTAGTACGCTGGCTGGAAGCTCATCCTAGCTCCAGGAGTTGCGTAGGGATTGTGGTCTTTGTGTCCTCGACTGCCTTCCATGTTTACCTAGAACTCCGGAGCACTTCAGCCCATGGTGGTGAGGCTTCCCAAGAAACTCAAGTTCCAGTCACTAGGGTGGGCAGTTCCTCTCCGGCTAGGGCTGGTCCAAATGCTCCCTCCACGTGGATGCTGGCTGAGCCCAGCATGGCTTTATTCTGTGCTGTGACAAGGCAGCACTGAGTTCAATGTAAAGGTCCCCAGTCACTGGGCTCTCCCTTCCCCAAGTGCACAGATCTCTCCTCACCACTTGGCTGCCGCTGGGAGATGGGAGAGGGTGGCATTGGTGGTGTAAGACTGTCTCTCTTGCCTGCCTTAATGCCTCTTTTGGTGACATGAAGTTAAAACCGGGTACTGTGACTGGTCACCTGAGTTTCGGTTCTTGTGACTGTGCTTTTCTGTGTGCGGATCATTGCTAAATTTCGTGTTCTAGCAGGATGGATGAACGGTGCAGGCTTCTATTCCTCCATCTCGCTCCACTGTCCTTTATTTTCTTTTAGTATTTTTTTGTAACGTACAATCAGTGTACAAATATTTCACCTCCTTGATTAAGTGTATTCCTAAGTATTTTGTTGTTTTTGATGGTGTCGTAAATGGAATTGTCCCCGACAGTGTATAAAAACAACGGATTTTGTGCATTGATTTTTTTTATCCTGCAAGCTTACTGAATTATTAGCTGGATAGTTTTTTTCCGAGGGTGTGGGGATCCGTACTGTTTTCTGAATTTAAGATCATGTTGTCTGTGAACAGAGATAACTTCTTCCTTTCCAACTTGGATGCCTTTATTTTTTTCTTGACTAATTGCTCTGGCCAGGACTTCCAGTACGACGTTGAACAGAGGTGCTGAAAGCACAAATGCTTGGTTTGCTCCTGATCTAGAGGAAAAGTTTTCAGTCTTTCACCACTGAATATAATGCTGACTGTGGGCTTTCCGTATGGGGCCTTTATTATGTTGAGGTAGTTTCCTTCTGTTCCTAGTTGACTGAGTGTTGTTTTAATCATGAAAGAATGTTGAATTTTGTCACTTTTTTCCTGCATCAGTTGAGATCATCATGTGGTTTTCCCCTTAATTTAGTTAATGTGGTATATTACATTGATTGATTGTTGTTTTTCTTTTTCTTTTTTTTGCGATGGAGTTTCGCTCTTGTTGCTCAGGCTGGAGAGCAACGACACTATCTCAGCTCACTGCAACCTCCTCCTCCCAGGTTCGAGTGATTCTCCTGCCTCAGCCTCCTGAGTAGCTGGGATTGCAAACGCCCGCCACCACGCCCAGCTAATCTTGCATTTTTAGTAGAGATGGGGTTTTACCCTGTTGGTCAGGCTGGTCTCGAACTTCTGATCTGAGGTGATCTGCCTGCCTCAGCCTCCCAAAGTGCTGGGATTATAGGTGTGAGCCACCATGCCTGGCCTACACTGATTGCTTTTCACATGGCAAATCTTCCTCGCAGTACAGGAATAAATCCCATTTGATCATGGTTTATAATTTTTTTAATATGCTGCTGAATTAAGTTGGCTAACATGTTATTGAGGGTTTTGGCATCAGTATTCATCAGGATTGTTAGTCTGTGTTTTCTTTTCTTTAGTGTCTTTTGTTTGTCATAAAAGAAAAAAATGTGAACTTTTAAAAAAAATTTTTTTTTTGAGATGGAGTCTTGCAGTCTCCCAGGCTGGAGTGCAGTGGCCGGATCTCAGCTCACTGCAAGCTCCACCTCCCGGTTTCACGCGATTCTCCTGCCTCAGCCTCCTGAGGAGCTGGGACCACAGGCGCTGCCACCTCGCCCGGCTAGTTTTTTGTATTTTTTTAGTAGAGACGGGGTTTCACCGTGTTAGCCAGGATGGTCTCGATCTCCTGACCTCGGGATCCGCCCGCCTCGGCCTCCCAAAGTGCTGGGATTACAGGCTTGAGCCACCGCGCCCGGCCATTTTTTGTATTTTTAGTAGAGACGGGTTTCACCGTGTGAGCCAGGAGGGTCTCGATCTCCTGACCTCGGGATCCGCCCGCCTCGGCTCCCAAAGTAAAAGTGTGAGCTTTTTTTTGACACTTCTATATCCAGCAAAACTCAAAAATGAGGGAAAAATTCAGAAATTCCCAAAGAAAAATGGAAAGAGTCTATTACTGTATTCTACCTTATAGTATAAGGTAGGAACTGTTCTTTCCCTTTCAATATTTGGGAAGGGTTTGAGGAAGACTGGTGTTAATTTTTCTTTAAATGTTTGGTAGAATTTACCAGTGACACCATCTGGTCCTGGACTTCCTTTGTTGGGAGGTTTTTCGTTACGGATTTGGTGTCCTCACTAGTTATAGGTCTATTCAGATTTTATGTTTCTTCATGATTGAGTTTGGCATATTATATGTTTCTAGTGTTTCATCTAGGTTATTTAGTATTTAATTTGTTGGTATACAATTTGTTCATATTCCTCTTTTGTAATCCTTTTTATGTAAAATCAGCAGTAATAGCCTCATGTTGTTTCTGATTTTAGTTGAATCATATCTTGTTTTCTTAGTTTAGCTACACTTTGTCAATTTTGTTGATCTTTTCAAATAACCAACTCTTGGTCTCATTAATTTTTCTTTATGTTTTTCTATTCTCTCATTGTGCATCTCTGTGCTAATTTTTATTATTTCCTTCCTTCTGCTACCTTTCAGTTTGTCTCCCTTTTTCTGGTTCCTTAAGGTGTAAAGTTAGGTTGTTGATTTGAGACCTTTTGTCTTTTAAATGTATTTATAGCTGTAAAATTTCCTTCTTTGCACTGCTTTCACCCTCATTTATAATTTTGTTTCCGTTTTCATTTTTCTCAATATGTTTTCTAATTTCTCTTGTGATTTCCTCTTTGGACTGTTGGTGAAGATTTTATTATTTCCACATACTTGAATTTTTCAGGATTTTTTTGGCTATTGATTTCTAGTTTCATTCCTTTGTGACTGGGAAAAATAAAACTTTGTATGATTTCAATTTTTTAAATTTATTAAGGCTTGAGGCTGGGTGTGGTGGCTCGTGCCTGTAATCCTAGCACTTTGGGAGGCCGAGGCAGGTGGAACACTTGAGATTGGGAGTTAAAGACCAGCTTGGACAACATGTTGAAACCCGTTCTGTACTAAAAAATACAAAAGTTAGCCAGGTGTGGTGACGGGCACCTGTAATCTCAGCTACTTGGGAGGCTGAGGCACAAGAGTCACTTGAACCTGGGAGATGGAGGTTGCAGTGAGCCAAGATTGTGCCACTGCACTCTAGCCTGGGTGACAGAGCGAGACTCTGTTTTTTAAAAAAAGAAAAATTTATTAAGGCTTGTTTTTTGGCTTACTGTATGGTTTATCCTGGAGAGTGTTTTATGTGCCCATGAGAAAAATGTGTATTGTGCTACTTTTGGGTGGAATGTTGTATATATATATATATGTTAGGTCCCAACTGGTCCATAATATTGTCCAAGTCCTCTCTTTGGTTACTGATTTTCTGTCTGGTTATTCTATCCATTATTGATACTCAGATATTGAGTCTCCTACTATGATTGTAGAGCTGTCTATTTTTCCCTTAATTAAATTTTGCCAGTGTTTGGTTCATATACTTTGGAATTCTGGTGTTTGGTGCATCTGTGTTTATAATTGTTATATCCTTTTGGTGAATTGACCCTTTTATCATTATATATATTTTATCATGTCTTTCTTTGTTTCTTGTAACGGGTTTTGATATAAAGTCTATTTTGTTTGATATTAGTAAAGCCACCCCTGCTCTTTTGATTACTGTTTGCATAAAATATCTTTTTCCAGGCTTTCACTTTCAACCAGTATATATCCTTAGATCTAAACTGAGTATCTTGTAGACAGTATATAGTTGGATACTGGTTTGTTAAAAATTCATTCTGCCAAGGTATGTCTTTTGATTGGGGAGTTTAATATATTTACATTCAAAGTAATTACTGATAGAGAATCACTTGCTTTTGCCATTTTCTTGTTTTCTGTATGTCTTACAGCTTTTTATCCCTCGTTTCCTTTATGACTGCCTTACTTTGTATCTAGCTGATTTTTTATAGTGACACTTTTTTATAGTGATTCCCTTTACTTTGGGATAAGGTAAAGGATATGTAATATCCTAAAGTTGCGACATTCTATTTTAAATTGATACCAACCTAACTTCAATTGCACACAAAAACTCTACTCCTTTACAGTTCTGTCCCCCACTTTATTTTATTGATGTCACAAATTATGTCTTCATATTGGGTGTACCCATTAACTTAGATTTATAATTATTTTATATCTTTTAAAATCTTATAGAAAATAAAAGCCACATTGTAAAGAAAATTATAATAATGTTTTCTATTTTTTATGTGTCTATCTTTGCTGGAGAACTTTATATTTTCATATAGCTTCAAATTACTCTCTAGCATTTTTTCATTTCAACTTTAGGTGTTTTTTTTTTTGGGAAGGTCTAGTGGTAATGAACTCTCTTAGCTTTTCTTTGGGAGTTTCTTAATTTTCCCTCATTTTGAGTTTTGCTGGATATAGAAGTGTCAAAACAAAGTTGACACTTTTTTCTTTCAGCACTTTGACTATATCACCCCATTGCCTTCCAGCCTGAAACTTTTCTGGCTGAGATATCCTTTATGGTCTCACTGAGGATCCCTTGTAAGTGACCAGAACTCTTCTGGCACATTCAAGAATCTCTCTTTGTCTTCGGTAGATTGATTATGGTGTGTCCCTGTGTGGTTTCTGGAATTTTTTGAGCTCCTTGGCGTTACATAATCATGTCTTTCCTCAAATTGGAGAAGTTTTCAGCTATTATTTTGTAAAAACAATCTCCCTGCCCTTTTATCTCCCTTTTTCTTCTAAGAATCCCGTAATTCACACACTATTCTGCTTGCGGGTGTTGTGTAAGTCCCTTAGGCTCTGTTCGGTTTTCTTTATTCTTTTATCTCCTCAGACCTGATCATTTCTGATAACCTGTGTTTAAGTTTGCTTTTCTTTCTTCTGCCTGTTTGAATCTGCTGTTGAACCCCTCTAGTGAATTTTTTCAATTTATATACGGTATGTTTCCGTCCCAGAAGTTCCTTTGGTTCTCTTAAAAGTAATCTCTGTTTCTTTGTTGATATTCTCTTTTTCTTCATGTGTCATTTACCTGGTTTCCTTGAGCTCCTTGAGCACATTTACCACCACTGTTGTAGATCTTGCTCTGCCGAGTCTGGTGTGTGTTTCTCAGATGCTGCCTTTGGAGATTTATTTTGTTCCTTCGATGAGTCATACTTCCCTGTTTCTTTTTACGCGTGTGTTTTATTGGTTGAACATTGGGCATCTGAGAAAACAGACACCTATTTTAGGTTTTGCATGTTTTCAGGGGCACCCTCACTAATTAGTGGGCCCCTAAGCCCGGAGACCAGCCCAGCATGAAGACTTAAGACCTGATCTTTTCTGGGCATGTGTTCTGTCTGTATCTGTGTGTGCCTCCTTCCCTACCTCCCTGGTTGCTTTCAAGTGTCTTTAAGTCCCAGAGTCTCACCCCAGCTGCTGCTTGTGGCCTTAGATGCTCTTCATTTTCTTCTGCTTGTAATTCCTTCCCCCCAGGCATCCAAGGGTTTGTAGTCCTCTGGCAGTTTTCGTATGCTGCAGAACCTGCCACTGCCATCTTTAGCAGCCAGCCTGAAGTCCAAACTATGCTGACGATCCCTGTTTGAGCTCCATGTCAGACAAGACAGAAACCAGTACGTCGGGCAGAACAAGCTAGAACATTGTAAACAAGTTCTGTTTTGCCTCTTCCATCATGAGGGACCTGGGCGTTGGGACGCGTCCTCCTGACCACACCATGCTACACCGGGGCGGGGCAAGTCCTCGTGGAAACATCCTACAGTTTTGTAGCGTTTTGCATATGACTTTTTGTTTTGATTTGGTGGTCACTTGTTTGGTTAGACATTCGACTCATGTCCAGAGCTCCTGTTACTTTAGTCAGTCTGGAGTTGTCTTTTGAAGTTTTCATGGGAGAACAAGGGCCTAATGCTTCTTCCTCCACTGCCTTATTGATGCGAATCTTTTGAGATTTTAGTTTTCAAATGGGATATTTTGCTAGTCACTGGTGATGGGCATGGTGGGGTTGGATACTACAGTTCCCCTACACACTCAGCTCCTGGTTGCCTGTCTTTTCTCCCCAGTACAAGCGTGGGGGACCCATCATTGCCGTGCAGGTGGAGAATGAATATGGTTCCTATAATAAAGACCCTGCTTATATGCCCTACGTCAAGAAGGTAAGAGTCCTCTTGGTGCGTTTCTTTCGAGTCCTTCCTCTGGAGTGTGTTATGGGCTGTGGTGTGACATGTGGGTCTTATATTTTCCTCATATTAATACATCCTCCAACATCATTTATTAGTGAATTTTCTCTGTTGTTTTATTTCAACAGGGTTGTCACTTATTTACCCTTGATTGAGTTTCATCTGGGAATTTCAGTACATACCTGGTATTGCAGGGGCTGGGAATAAAGGAATTGGCTTAATTGCATGGTGATGATTAGGAAGGCTTCCTGGAGAGGCTGCTCCAATTCTGAAGTCTAAAGCAGTGGTTCCCAGCCCAGGCTGCATACTGGCTTTATCTGGGGAGTTTTAAGAAACCCCTGCGTCCAGGCCTTGAGGCGCCTCCTGCTATACCCAGTTCCCGCAGCCTGCTTCTTGGCCCTGGGGCCTCTCAGCGGTTGTTGACTTAGTTACTCAGCTGCAGAGAGGAGAGTGCAGCTCCCGCAGGGAGTCCCGGTCCACTCATGCTTCCCTGGTGTCTGGGCGGAGGTACCCATGTGTGACTCAGGTGGGCAAAGAGAAGCAGCAGCGTCCAGCCTCTGTGGTTCCGAAGCTCTTAGGAGCGTTCACCAGCCTCTCTCTCAGGCTGCTGGGAGAGTGGTGAGAGAAGAGGTGCCCACCCCTAGCCTGGCTCTGCAGATCTCTGGTGCTCAGGAGGGAGCAATTACCCCCTGTGGGGTGGAGTCAGTAAATGAATGCCAGGAAGTGTTAGGTGTGTGTATGTGGTAGGGACCTAAGTAAACGCTTGCTAAATATCAGTGAATGATAGCGTGAGCTGGTGGATCCAGGGCTCTTGATAAATCCCACCTGAGCTCATGGCTTGAACTCTGCAGCTCCCTTGTGCCTGAGACAAGAGCCCCCTCTGCTCTTTCCTTCCCAGCATGTGGGACTGGACACTAGCCTTATTCACCCAGCACGTATCTCCCTGCCTACCCACTTCCAAAAGATTTCAGCGGAAATAAACAGTCTTGGCCTGATATCTGCAGAGAAGATGATAGGAAGACCCCTCTGTGGGGGTTTCTGATCCAAAAGATCCTAGAGCCTCAGCACAAGCCTTTGGCTCTGGATTCAGGCCCATATTGCCACGGGCCCTGTAACCTGCAGTGCTTGACTTCACCCCTCCGAGGCGTCTGTACTGTGAAGACATTAACCGTGAGGCTTGCATAGGACAGTCTGTGTCAAGTGCTGAGCGGAAGGCCTGGCGCGGCAGTGACTGCCCTGTGGACGTCGGGTGCTGAGCAGAAGGCGCGGCAGTGACTGCCCTGTGGATGTCGGGTGCTGAGTGGAAGGCCTGGCACGACAGTGACTGCCCTGTGGACGTCGGGTGCTGAGCGGAAGGCCTGGCACGGCAGTGACTGCCCTGTGGACGTCGGGTGCTGAGCGGAAGGCCTGGCACGGCAGTGACTGCCCTGTGGACGTCGGGTGCTGAGCGGAAGGCCTGGCACGGCAGTGACTGCCCTGTGGACGTCGGGTGCTGAGCGGAAGGCCTGGCACGGCAGTGACTGCCCTGTGGACGTCGGGTGCTGAGCGGAAGGCCTGGCACGGCAGTGACTGCCCTGTGGACGTCGGGTGCTGAGCGGAAGGCCTGGCACGGCAGTGACTGCCCTGTGGACGTCGGGTGCTGAGCGGAAGGCCTGGCACGGCAGTGACTGCCCTGTGGACGTCGGGTGCTGAGCGGAAGGCCTGGCACGGCAGTGACTGCCCTGTGGACGTCGGGTGCTGAGCGGAAGGCCTGGCACGGCAGTGACTGCCCTGTGGACGTCGGGTGCTGAGCGGAAGGCCTGGCACGGCAGTGACTGCCCTGTGGACGTCGGGTGCTGAGCGGAAGGCCTGGCACGGCAGTGACTGCCCTGTGGACGTCGGGTGCTGAGCGGAAGGCCTGGCACGGCAGTGACTGCCCTGTGGACGTCGGGTGCTGAGCGGAAGGCCTGGCACGGCAGTGACTGCCCTGTGGACGTCGGGTGCTGAGCGGAAGGCCTGGCACGGCAGTGACTGCCCTGTGGACGTCGGGTGCTGAGCGGAAGGCCTGGCACGGCAGTGACTGCCCTGTGGACGTCGGGTGCTGAGCGGAAGGCCTGGCACGGCAGTGACTGCCCTGTGGACGTCGGGTGCTGAGCGGAAGGCCTGGCACGGCAGTGACTGCCCTGTGGACGTCGGGTGCTGAGCGGAAGGCCTGGCACGGCAGTGACTGCCCTGTGGACGTCGGGTGCTGAGCGGAAGGCCTGGCACGGCAGTGACTGCCCTGTGGACGTCGGGTGCTGAGCGGAAGGCCTGGCACGGCAGTGACTGCCCTGTGGACGTCGGG
>NW_016805314.1:4063759-4077410 GCF_001698545.2 Rhinopithecus bieti
TTAATTAAAAAAATGAAATGGTCTAAAAGTGAAATACTCGAAAATGTTGGTAGAGAAATGTAGTGTAGCCTACTCTTCATCTAAAAGTGAAATACTCGAAAATGTTGGTAGAGAAATGTAGTCTACTCTTCATCATATTGTCCAGAAATGACCATTTTCAAGTCTTTGGCTTTTTCTTGGGATATTTTCCTTCTTATTTCTAAATACTGGGAACATAGAGCCCTGCATCGTTTGCTTTAAAATTCTGCCTGTTGGCCGGGCGCGGTGGCTCAGGCCTATAATTCCAGCACTTTGGGAGGCCGAGGCGGGCGGATCATCTGAGGTCAGGAGTTCGAGACCAGCCTGCCCTACATGGCAAAACCCCGTCTCTACTAAAAATACAAAAAATTAGCCAAGTGTGGTGGCGGGCACCTGTAACTCCAGCTACTCGGGAGGCTGAGACAGGAGAATCGCTTGAATCCGAGAGGCAGAGGTTGCAGTAAGCTGGGATGGTACCACTGCACTCCAGCCTGGGCGACAGAGCGAGACTCCGTCTAAAAAAAAAAAAAATTCTGCCTACTAACTTCTTGTTCCAGTAGGTGATGAGTGTTCTTTGCTACCCTTCTCTCACTTTCCTGCCCTGACGGGCGCCAGCGTGGGCCTCGCGGATGTATGACAGTGGTTCACTGCAGATGCCTGCCACGTGGGTGATGCCCTGCACAGTATCTGTGAATTCTCAGGGTGCCAGCCGGCTCTCCTTGCAGTGTGCTTAGTTTTTAGTGTAATTATTCTGTTTGTTTTTCTTTTCATTTCAAATTCTCTTTCCTCCCCTTAACCCCGTCCCCCCGGGACTGCTTTCTCTTTTAAACAAATGCTTTGCCAGAGATGTCCCAGACGCCTGTCGCTGGTGTTTCTCAGGTCCTGTACCTGTCCGATTCTGGCTGTCTGGAGGCCTGGCTCTCACTGTTCTGGCTTGCATGGTGGGGGGTCTGCTGCCTGGCTGCATCCCGCGTGGAATACTGCTTCCTGTCGCTCCATGGCTTCCCGGCACCCGCTGTTGCTGCGGCAGCACAGGACACTCCAGTTCCCTCGCCTTTCCTGGGTCCTCTCCCTCCGCGCCCCCTGCCATGTTCCTCGGGGAGACTGCCCTCCCCGTCAGGCGCTGCTGCGCCTTCTGCTGGCACAGTCGCGTGGTGGGCGTGTCTTTGACGGGGTTCCACCGTCTTGTCTTCGGGTCTTTCGGTCATCCTGGTGTCTGTGTATTGGGTGCTCCTATTGACTGTCTACGTCTTTTCTATTCTTTATTTCTTTGCCTTTCAGTTCTACTTTCTGGGTGACTTCCTGAACTTTTATCTTCCAGTCCTCCGGTGATTTCCTGAGTCACAATTTTCTTGAATATATTTCTCTTCTCATAGCATACTTTAAAAATGGATACTACCGGCCGGGCGCGGTGGCTCAAGCCTGTAATCCCAGCACTTTGGGAGGCCGAGGCGGGCAGATCACGAGGTCAGGAGATCGAGACCATCCTGGCTAACACGGTGAAACCCCGTCTCTACTAAAAATACAAAAAACTAGCCGGGCGAGGTGGCGGGCGCCTGTAGTCCCAGCTACTTGGGAGGCTGAGGCAGGAGAATGGCGGGAACCCGGGAGGCGGAGCTTGCAGTGAGCTGAGATCCGGCCACTGCACTCCAGCCTGGGCGACAGAGCGAGACTCCGTCTCAAAAAAAAAAAAAGGATACTACCTTTCTTATTTCCCTCCGAGGGTAGTTTGCTTTTTACAAAAGTGCTACCTGTGTTCCTTTCCCCTGGCACTGCCCTCGTTCCTTTCCCGGTGCTGACCGTGTTCCTTTCCCCAGTGCTGCCCACGTTCCTTTTCTAGGGCTGCCGGCGTTCCTTCCCCACGCACTGCCTTTGTTCCTTTCCCTAGCACTGCCTGCTGTTTTCCTGCTGTCTGTTCCACTCCATCTCCTGCGCCAGGAGATGCTCTGGATCTGCCCCTACCCAGCAGCTTAGGAAAGAGGCTCTTGGCTGCCACTCGGAGCTCTGGGTGTGGGAGAGGCTGTTGACAGGAGTTCTTCCCCAGGGGGTGACTGGGCTGTGGTGGCTTTTTCAAGAAGGGACACTCACTTGTCGGAGTTTGGGGCAATGTCTACCGCTGTAAAGTGTTTCTGGAGAAGTCCTGGGGTCTTGCTGCAGCTGTTCTGGGCCAGGCTGGTGGTGGACAGGAATGTGCTGTAGAGATGCCTGCCTCCTCTTCCCGCCTTCCCCTCCACCTGCCACACACACCCATTCCCACAGCAGCTCGGGTCCAGCTTTCTCAGGCGGGATGGCCCCTGAGGAGGGGATGGGCCCAGGTGAGAACAAGGATCGAGGCTGAGGACGGGCATCCTCCCATCTCATGGTGATCAGGGCCTGGGGCTGGGAGTGGGACGAGGCCTTGGGCTGGAGCTGGAGCCAACTGTCACCCCTTCCGCACTCCTAGACCATTTACTGTCCCTGTGTCCTTCTCCGTATTCCAGGATTTGCCCATGTCTCCTCTTGTTGATGTTCCTCGTGGCCGTCTGCCTGTCCACCCTCCTCTTGTATTTGTGAGAGGTGTCAGGAAGGACAGGACAGATGCTTGTGTCCACTTAGCCGTGCACAGCCTGTGGACATTGAGTTCGGCCTGCTCAGTTTCAGACTGGCCTCCTGTCTTCAAAGGGCTTCTGGCTTCAGGGGAGGGGTCTGGGTGGAGGGTCCCACCCAGTGGACTGCTGGAGGACAGGGACGGGGCAGGGCTATGGGGTGGTGTCAGGGGGACCCAGGTGTGCAGCCCCACTCTGCTGCTACCTTGAGGTCAATTATTGTGACCTAGAGGCAAGTTATTACACCTCCCCGGAGCCCCAGCTGTCGCTTGCGTTTCTTCACTGGCAATCAGAGGCTTTTGTCCTGCAGCAGAGTGTCAGGGTGGCCCGGCTTGCCAGGCTGGCTCAGCCTCTCCTGTGTGTGCCTAGGCCTGCGGGAGCCCAGGCCACAGCCGTGCCTGTGAGCTGACTGTTAGGCAGACAGTAGGCAGGTGAGAGGCCCCAGGGTAAGGCTGTGCCACGGGGGTGGGCGTGGGCATCCCCAGCTGTCGGCCAGACAGAGCCCACCTTTCTTGAGCATATGTTTCACTGATGAAAAGCCACTGAAAATAGCGTTTTGCATTTTAAAAGGAACATGTTATGGAGTAGAATATAGAGAATTAGCCCTTATCAAGAAATCTGAGAGGAATCTTTGTTTACATCATTACCTTGGACCGGGTGCTTGGGGTGCCAAGGCAGGATCAGGCTCCGGTTCCTACAAAAGAACAAGGAACCGAAATGCGTGCTTGGCTTGTAGAAGTCACAGTTGATCAAGGTCAGGTGCCCAGCGAGTGACTGCCTCTCAGCTCTGTGCTGCTGTGGCGGAATCCAAGACAACAAGATAAGTCTCCTGGAGTCCTGGCTGACTTATTTATTTCTTTCTTTATTTTTGTGAGACACGGTCTCGCTCTGTCACCCAGGCTAGGGTGCAGTTGCACAATCTCGGCTCACTGCAACTTCTGCCTCTTGGGTTCAAGTGATCCTCCCACCTCAGCCTCCCAAGTAGCTGGGGTTACAGGCATGCACCACCAACCCTGGCTAATTTTTTTTGTATTTTTTAGTAGAGATGGGGTTTCATCATGCTGGCCAGGCTGGTCTTGAACTCCTGGCCTCAAGCGATCCACCCACCTTAGCCTCCCAAAGCATTGGGATTACAGGTGTGAGCCACTGCGCCTGACTGTGGCTGACTTCTAACTGGAGGTGGGAAACCATGTCAGGGCGGGTTACGTTATTGTGCTGGTAGATTGAGAAGGGTCTGGGGTCACTTAGAAGGTCCCTGGCTTTGAGACAATGCTTTGTCTCTCTGTCTCCTCTTCCCTTTAACAGTGTTGGCCACCATCAACTTGCAGTCAACACACGAGCTGCAGCTACTGACCACCTTTCTCTTCAACGTCCAGGTAAGTCCAGCCCCAGGGAAGCTGCCGCCCAGCCTGCTCAGTGGCCTGTGGGAATTCCAAATGCCTGTCAGCGTGCTCACCTTCCCCAGTGCAGGGAGCTGGACTCAGGGCTGTTGGCCTCTTGACCCCTGGCCCATGCTGCTGTGTGCCTGCAAGACCCGCTGCCCACAAACAGCTCTGAGGGCTGCTGTGTAGGCTGATGCAGTGTGGACGTCACTCACTGCCCTGCGAGAGGGGCCCTTTTGGTGCACTCCTAGAGGACTCGACTTTTGTGGCCTCAGTTAGCTCCAGACTTGCTCCCAGGAATTGAGGGGGAAGAAAACACTTCCCTGTCCTATACTACACAGGCATCTGACCTTAACCTGTGAGGGCCTGCAATCCTAGAAAGATTACTGCCATCAGCAAGGCAGGAAGCCTGGTCCACTCCAGGTCTGGAGAGAGGGAGGAGTTTCCAGGTGTCCCTCAATATCTGTCAAACTGATGGGCATTTACACTGCACTGTAGTTCTGACTGACCTCTCTGTCAAGCTCGTGTGCCCCTCTGAAGCAGATGGATGGATGGGGCCATGCTGCCGCCCTCTGCAGAGCTGAGAGGCCCTGGCTGTGCCCTGGCTCACTGCCCCTGTGCTGCATGGTCACACTGGTCCTGAGAGGCCCTGGCTGTGCCCTGGCTCTCTGCCCCCGTGCTGCATGGTCACACTGGTCCTGAGAGGCCCTGGCTGTGCCCTGGCTCTCTGCCCCCGTGCTGCATGGTCACACTGGTCCTGAGAGGCCCTGGCTGTGCCCTGGCTCACTGCCCCCGTGCTGCATGGTCACACTGGTCCTGGGCCTGGAGTGGAGTTGTGCTTGGATGGACAGGCATGGATGCCTGTGGAGATGCTGGGCCGCTTTCCATTCTGGCTGATGGTCTTTCAGAGCAGGGGCTGTGTCCTCAGGCACATCTGTGTGGAGGCACCACAGCCGTGTGGGGCCGTGTGTGTGTTTGATGTGGCTTCTCCTGGAGTTCAGGTGGCCAGAGTAGGTGGGGAGGCTCCCAGGAGGAGATGGAGGGCTGGCCCCACTCGCAGGCAGGCTCCTGTGAGGCAGGTCACGTGATCCAGCTGGGTCTCTGCCTTCCTTCGTCGACATTTCCTGAGTGCCTGCCAGTGTGTGTAGTAGAGTAGGGGGCCTCTCACACTTCTGACTGAGATGACGGGGTTTCCTGCCCTGTGCTGTGTGACCTTGGGCAAGTTACTTAACCTCTCTGTGCATCTCTTTCTTCTAAGTGGGGATGATGAGAGTACATTGCCTTATGCTGTCAACTCACAGGGTTGTTTGAAGATTAAATGAGGTAATATTTGGAAAGTGCTTAGCACAGCAGCTGATACAGCAGAATGCCTTATGTTTACCTAGCCTTCAAGGTCATCCTTAGAGAGGTAGCCATGCCCGAGCCGTCCCAGGCCAGCTGTCCTGCTAACAGAATGGTCCTTATGTGCGCAGTCCAGAGACGTCTGTTTTCATTAAGGAAGGGGACTTGGACACCTCCCTGTTTGAATCAAGGGCTCTCTGAATGCACAGCACAGGCCCCAGGTGTGCTCCACATGGCGGTGTCGATAGCACCTCACTCGCCCTCTGCGCCCATGACCGGTGATGGGGATAACTGTGCAAGTGTTTCCTGAGCACCTCCTACCTGCCAGGCAGTGTGCTGAGGGCGTTACGCGCACTCGCTCATCTCATTCTCCCAACAGTCACGTGAGCCAGTGAAGGAGACAGCCATAGAGTGTATGAGGCGCCCTGTAAGTAGCGGCTTGGGGACTGCAGCACAGTCTCCCTGCAGAGCTCCCGCTTGTAGCCAGGTGTGCAGTGCAGTGGCCTGGCCCGTGGGTGGACACCCACCTCCTCAGCTCTGGTACCCCCAAGCCAACAGCCTTGCTTCTGGCATGGGAGATTTCTGACTTGCGGGACTTTGAATCTGCCTCTCCCTTTTTAGTGATTTAAACGTGGTATGGTATGTCTCCTTCTTGGAAGGTAGGTGGCTTGTAAAGAAAACCAAGCCACCAGTCTTGCTAAACGAATTCTTGTAACTACTCTGGCTTTAACCGGGGTATGGCTGGTACCTTCTACTCAATGGACCGTAAGTTTGTCCCGTCCCCCTGGATCAGATTTTGTTGCTGCGTATGCAGTAGCGCTCTAAACATAAGGCCATCACTGACCTAGAGATACTTGTCAAGCTGTCACTGGATAAGTGAGGAAGACTGTCTCGCACAGAGCCTGAAATACTAGCACGTTAGTCTTTACACCTCCCCCAGGCGCTCTGGGCTTCTGCAAACACGGCAGAGTGGAGCATGGTCCCAGGAATGATCTTGGCCTCCTTGGGGCAGTCCTATGCCGAGGTCAGTATTCAGAAAGAAGATTTAAGATTTGTTGAGTGGCCCAGCCAAGGTATAAATCCAAATTGTTGGTACAGAACCTACACCATGAATAGCTGTGCTGTAAGGCCCTGATTTTCTGGTTCAGAAAATGCTGCTGTTTAAACTGAGTTGGACCTTGAAGAGGGCCCACTCGTAGCATCTGATTATTCTGCTAATGGAGCCAATACCCGGGGGGTCTGTATCCACAGTATCCCTCCCAGATATGGAGTTGTCCTGGGTAGAACATCCCTCTTCCCTGGAAGAGGACAGGCAAAGCTTGGCTTGATCCAGAACCAGTGTCTTCTTGCTAACATGTATACAACATTAAAATCATCAGGGTTTGCTGTAGTGACTTTGGGAGCTTTATCTGCTCTGTACCTGCACGTGTGGGGTCCACATGTAGCAGGAGAACTGGTGTGCAGGTGAATTTGACCGTCACCTATGCCCCACCTCCAAAAACCTCTAAGGCAGTGGGTATGCAGCCAGGGAAGAGTGGAGAGGGCAGAGATCCTGGGGCTCCCCTCCACGAAGAGATTCCCTCTTTTTTGTCTGGCCAGTCTGCTTGTCTAACTCTCTTTTTGTGGTGTCCAGGGGACTCAGCCCAAGATGGTGATGGAGTACTGGACAGGGTGGTTTGACTCGTGGGGAGGCCCTCACAATATCCTGGATTCTTCTGGTGAGTACTTGCAGTTACTACATCCAGCATGTGTGCTACTTAAGAAGTGAGGATGAGTTTCAGTCACCTGCTAACTAACGTAGGTCAGCCATAGGGATGCAAGGCTGCTGGGATTATCTGTGTGCAGAAGTTGGCTCTGGATATTCCTGAGTCATTTGTTTTGACACTTTGATGAATGGGAGAGCGTTTTAACATTGCTTGTTCGTGTTTTTGTAATTAGAATGGTAATGAATGCCTATTGCAAACATCCAGAAAATACAGAAAAAGTATAGAGAAGAAATAAAACTCCCAGAGTCCAGAGACAACATTTAGATGTTCTCTATGCATCTCTACTGACAGCTCTATACGCACACAGAGACAGACAGATGCAGTCACACTCCGCTGCATGGCACCTGCTTGTACCAGTTAATGCACGTACGGACTGCTTTCTGTATGACCAAATACAGACTTACACGACTGTTTTAAAGAATGTGAAGAGCCCCATTCTAACCCACGCTTCGTGGACACAGTCTCTCGGGCCGTTTCGGGTGGTTGTTAAGCGCACGCTATCTCGGTGAGCGTCCCGGAGCCTGTGCTCTGCGCACCTGGTGTTCCCGGTGGCCCTCAGCACCCCTCAGCCCCGGAGAGACGGCGGCTGCCAAGTGGATGCACCATTTCCCACAGATTCAGCAACACTGAGTATTAAAATAACTTTTAATATTGGTCTACTCAGTACATCATTGTTTAGTCTGCATTTCTTTGATTTACATTAATAAAATATATATTAAACCATTTGTTTTTCTCCTTTGCTATGATCTTGTCATGTCATGGTTCATCTCCTAACAAAGGTAGAATAGGGGAGGTGTCAGAGTTTTCTCTCTAGGGATGCATCCATCTTTGTGCATTTGATACACCTGGTTGGGCAGACTCACATGGAGATCACGCTGGCTGCGCGCTGCAGGTGGTCCACATGGAGCTCAGAGACTTGACCAGGATTTACAAACAACTGGAGGCTCGAGCTCTGGGGCCATGACTCTGGCCCACACGTCCTCCACCCCTAATCTTCTGTGATTGGGGTTTTAGTGAGAGCTAGAAGGACAGAGTGACAACGTTGGCCTTGAGGTGGGACTGGGCAAGAGGAGAGTAGTGAAGGGACCCCAGCTCATCTCAGACTTTAACTCACTCTGCACATCCCCTTTCTCCCTCCTCCGGCAGAGGTTTTAAAAACCGTGTCTGCCATTGTGGACGCCGGCTCCTCCATCAACCTCTACATGTTCCATGGAGGCACCAACTTTGGCTTCATGAATGGAGCCATGCACTTCCATGACTACAAGTCAGATGTCACCAGCTATGGCAAGTATTCATCAACACTGCTCTCCCTGGTCTGCCGTGCACGGGCATGGCTAGGGCTTGCTATGGAGAGGCCTTCAGGGTCAACTTCTGGCACCTTCAGTGTCTTTGGCAATGGTGTACCTGGAGAAGGTAGGGGCTTTGCCTGGACGGTCACGTTACCCTCCCAGAGGAGGGAAGCCTCGAGGCGGGTGGTGTGCCTGTGAGCTGGCCACTCTACAGAGAGGTCTCTTTGGCAGAGGTGGCCTCCCCTCCCTGCCCAGGCCCTTGAGGAGGTGTGATCCTGCCCCCTTTAGGTTGAGAGTTCCAGAAAGTAGAAATTGCACCTGCAGCTAGAAATTTAGGGCCATGCTGTGATCATGGATAGTTTGTTTTTTTTTGAATTTGTGAGAGAGTATCATCTGTCACCCAGGCTGGAGTGCAGTAGTGTGATCATAGCTCACTGCAGCCTCAAACACCTGGGCTCAAGTGATCCTCCTGCTTCAGCCTCTTGAGTAGCTGGGACTACAGGTGTGTACCCCAACCCCTGGCTAATTTTTAAATTTTTTTGTAGAGGCGTGGTCTTGCTATGTTGCCCAGACTGGTCTGGAACTCCTGGCCTCAAGTGATCCTCCTGCCTTGGCCTCCCAAAGTGCTGGGATTACAGGTGTGAGCTGCTGCACCCAGCCTTATGGACACTTGTTGTGGTTGCATGGTCTTTCGTGTTTACAGCATTCTGACTGAATGGCTCAAAAGTGTCTTGCCGCTGGGCGCGGTGGCTCACGCCTGTAATCCCAGCACTTTGGGAGGCCGAGACGGGCGGATCACGAGGTCAGGAGATCGAGACCATCCTGGCTAACACGGTGAAACCCCGTCTCTACTAAAAAAAATACAAAAAACTAGCCAGGCGTGGTGGCGGCACCTGTAGTCCCAGCTACTCGGGAGGCTGAGGCAGGAGAATGGCGTGAACCCGGGAGGCGGAGCTTGCAGTGAGCCGAGATCGTGCCACTGCACTCCAGCCTGGGCGACAGAGCGAGACTCCGTCTCAAAAAAAACAGTGTCTTGCCTCCGCAATGGCTGAGATGAAGGCCTGCGGCCCTCCTGAGCTTCTCCCTGTTCTTTGTGCTGCCACATGTGCTGTGCTGGGGACAGGAGTGACCGTGACAGGGCCCGGTGTCTTGCAGACTATGACGCTGTGCTGACAGAAGCGGGAGATTACACGGCCAAGTACATGAAGCTTCGAGACTTCTTCGGCTCCATCTCAGGTACCCAGCAGACAGCAGACTCAAGTTCCAACTCAGGCTCTTGCTTCTGCTCTCAGACCCCGAAAGAGTTACTTCCTTACTGTCCCACCTCGACTGCAGTTGATCTGTGTGCAAGAATGTTCTAGACAAGGACAGGGAGGTGTGTGAGGCTCTTTCCATCTTACCGACTTCACCTGCTCCAGGTGTTAAGGCTCCTTATCTCCTATGGAGGATGGGAGAAGGCCCCTGGCCTTCCTCCCCTGGCCTTGGCAGGTGCTGAGAGCTGGCCTGTTGTTCCTCGTGGTGCTGGGATGCAGGAGCACATGGGGTCTGTGAATGGGAGCTGGGTGGGGAGGACGAGCAGGCGGTGACATTTGGGTCCCTGGGGGATGATGCTGTTGTCTGTGTGTTGCAGGCATTCCTCTCCCTCCCCCACCTGACCTACTTCCCAAGATGTCATATGAGCCCATAACGCCAGTCTTGTACCTGTCTCTGTGGGATGCCCTCAAGTACATGGGGGAGGTGAGTGCTGGGGGCAATCGTGGGTGTAGCAGGGGTGTGGGGAGAGGAAGGCCAGCGCCTAGTGGCTTTGAGGTCCGCTCTCCAGCCTTGGAGCTCAGAGTGAAGAGGACAAACTCATGCTAGAGAGTGAAGTGGGGAGAAACAAAGGTCCGGGAGGAACCGCGGGTGGCCCTGTGAACCTTTCCTTCCTCCAGCCTCAGAGAGGAGAGTGAGGGGCAGAGGAACAGGGGGTGCCTCCTCCAGTGGCCCGAGGCTGTGATGCGTATCCCCTGCCTGTGGACTGCACTCTGCTGGTGCACACCCCTTTGTCCCACCCCTCTTCCCCATCACTTTGGAGAGTTGTAGGTTTAGTGCAATGAGAAGTCAAAGTAGAAACACCCGCCAAACCCCTGCTTCCACCCCATGTGCCAGCCCCCAGGCAGAGTCTGTCTGTGACCCCACTCCTCCTCAGCCTGCCTACCCCTCCGTCTCTTCTGTACGCAGCCAATCAAGTCTGAAAAGCCCATCAACATGGAGAACCTGCCAGTCAACGGGGGAAATGGACAGTCCTTTGGGTACATTCTCTATGAGACCAGCATCACCTCATCTGGCATCCTCAGTGGCCGCGTGCGCGATCGGGGGCAGGTAGGAGCTGCTCTTCTAAATCCCTGCGACCTTCTGATGAGCAGCCCTGCAATACGTTCTGTCCCTCAGAATCAGCTATTACCAGCTGTAAATATGGCCCTTCCGAGTCAGCTCTGCGAGTCTTCATGGGGGCATTCGTTTCTGCTCTGCCCGCTGGCCCCTTGTCTGCCCACAGGCATGCAGTGCTGCCCTTCTTGGCCTAGTGGAGGTCCCGCTTACCCTCCTCCTGTTGGCCATGGTTGCTTCTGTCTGTTCCCTTTGGCAGGTGTTTGTGAACACAGTATCCATAGGATTCTTGGACTACAAGACAACGAAGATGGCTGTCCCGCTGATCCAGGTTCATTGTTTTTGGGCGCTGGGTGAGGGCTAGCCCCCACTGCTTCGAGGAAGACGGGGGGGAGTCACCGAGGAAGACCTGGGAGACTCGGGGCTCCTCACCCACAAGCTGTAGGTGGAGAGGGCGAGTGCGGCTTTCTGCCCAGCTGGGATGTGCACTCCCATCCCCAGAGTGTAGGGAATAACTGGGGTTCACAAGCACATTCTGAGGGGCAGCTGTGGCCTTCCAGTGGTCATCGTTAGCCCCGTGTTTTTGGCAGGGTTACACCGTGCTGAGGATCTTGGTGGAGAATCGTGGGCGAGTCAACTATGGAGAGAATATTGATGACCAGCGCAAAGGTGGGTCCGAGAACGTGTCAAAAGAAGAGCGGCCATGCTGGACACATGGCTATTGCTTCTCTTGCCAGCAGCCACCAGGCCACGGAGGCCCCTTGCAGGGAGGTGGAGGCTGGGTTGTCCTGTACATGAGGCCAGTTCTGAGTGGGCCAGAGAAGCTCCGCTAGGCTGTGGCCCCTGTCCCGTTAGCACTGCACATGTGCATTGTCTGCGTGCTTGTGATAAACAGTGAACACTGAGCTGGCCTGGTCTCCCCTGGGCTGCAGTCAGTTTCCGCAGGGATGTCTGTTTGGGGGACAGCGGTGAGGAGCAATGAATGTGATTTCCAGGAATCCAAGGAAAGGCACAAGACCCCTGCCTTCTTGGGCCTCCACACTGAATTTCTCTTCTTGATCCATCTTGGGAAACCCATAGCTTATCTCGGATGTGGCGCGAGGAGGATGTGGGACATAGAGCAAACAAAACGCCTCTTGGCAGCGCACCCCTCTGGGAACAGGCTGCCAATTAGCTTTATGTTTCCTGGCCTGCTAAATCTTTTATGCTTTAATTTAGCCCTTCCTTTTTTAAACAACTCTAGCTAAATGTGGGTGGTTTCAGGTAAGTTATAAAAAAAAGAACTCAGAAAAAAATGAATGCGACTGTGGTGAGCAACACTGGTGGCCTCCAGTTCTCTCACGGTGTCTGCATTTGTAACGGAGGAAACTTGAAGAGCTCTTTTTGGTCCACATTTCATCCGACAGCCGTCTGGTGGCCTTGCCAGGAAAGCGACATGGCCCAGACACTGCAGCCTGGATCCTGGGGATCAGAGCCTCTCCAGATGGGCCTCAGAGCAGCATCTAGCACCATCCAGGCCCACACTCCTTCACCCTAAACAGCTCCCTCTCTGGGCCTGTCCTTCCGTTGTTCTCCTGGGGGTTGGGGGTTGGAGGGAGCACCAGCTTGACCATTGTTCCTAACGTTGCTTCCCTGAGCCCTTCTTGAGGGTCCCCTGGGCCCACACTGTGGAGTCCTGTCCTCCGGATCACAGTTAAATGTTTTAAGTCACAGACCTCCCTTAAGAAATGTGTGTGCCCACATACACCTGTGCCTTCCATTTCAGAGTCTGTAGGCCCCGTGAGGCCTCTCCACAGTCCCCAGCCTCTGAATTCCCAAGCTAGCCACTCAGCAGCTCCGTGATCTGAGACTGGCAGGGCTGGCCCAGCCCTGGGACACTGATGAGTGGCTCCTGAAGGGACACAGCTCTTCCCTGTTGGATGCCTGAGTGAGGGTGCCCTCTGCCCACAGTCTATACTCCTGATGCACAACTTTAATCCTCGGTGGCATAGGTGACTTCTGGCTGAGTTATTAGGTCTGTGTAGCCTGGGCCCCACCAAAACTGGCCCTGCAGCTAGGCTGGAACCCTCGCAGTCATCTGGAACTTCCTTCAGAGAGAGGCCAGAGGCTGTTCTCCCCCTGTAACACCTCAGCTCTATGTCCTTCCCATGGCAAATCCTAGGGACTTCCTCCTTCCCATGCCCCATAGAATTGCTAGGGAGCCTTGCTTGCAAGCGAACAGCTTCTCAGGGAGCGTACACGTCAGCACTCCTCACCCCAGCGTCCCAGGGCTTCCCCTTGTGGCCCTGGCCCAGCAGACTCGGCCCTGCCTCTGGGCTACCCATGTGTTCTGCCTCCTTCCCACAGGCTTGATTGGAAATCTCTATCTGAATGATTCACCCCTGAAAAAATTCAGAATCTACAGCCTGGATATGAAGAAGAGCTTCTTTCAGAGGTGGGTCCCTGCCCAGTGCCAGCACATGCACTCACAGGTTCAGACAGCGGCAGGGCCCAGGGTCCCTGGTGCACCGTAGCCTGGCCCACACCCAGGTGTGAATGACCCCAGGGGCCAGATCGGCTGGCCGAGGTGAGGGGTGGGGCTGGCCGAGGTGAGGGGTGGGCTGGCCGAGGTGAGGGGTGGGGCTGGCCGAGGTGAGGGGTGGGGCTGGCCGAGGTGAGGGGTGGGCTGGCCGAGGTGAGGGGTGGGGCTGGCCGAGGTGAGGGGTGGGGCTGGCCGAGGTGAGGGGTGGGCTGGCCGAGGTGAGGGGTGGGGCTGGCCGAGGTGAGGGGTGGGGCTGGCCGAGGTGAGGGGTGGGCTGGCCGAGGTGAGGGGTGGGGCTGGCCGAGGTGAGGGGTGGGGCTGGCCGAGGTGAGGGGTGGGCTGGCCGAGGTGAGGGGTGGGGCTGGCCGAGGTGAGGGGTGGG
>NW_016805314.1:4078233-4095230 GCF_001698545.2 Rhinopithecus bieti
GGGTGGGGCTGGCTGAGGTGAGGGGTGGCACCCGCGCTAGAAGCCACATTTGCAGACTAGGAATTCCCTGCATCCTACCCTGCTGCCATTCTGTGTCCTGGTTAAGGGTTGGGGGGCCATGGATGGGGAATTAGCTGCAGGACGGACCAGATCTAGGGAAGGTCCTCCTCCATCTCCTGCCCTGTGTTCTGTCCTTAGGTTCAGCCTGGACAAATGGAGTTCCCTCCCAGAAACACCCACATTGCCTGCTTTCTTCTTGGGTAGCTTGTCCATCAGCTCCACCCCTTGTGACACCTTTCTGAAGCTGGAGGTTGGTAACCCCCTTTCCCTGCTGGGTTCTCCTGCGTCCCTCTCGCCGTGGAGGGCTCTGAGCCACATGAGCTTGGCGAGAGCCCTTGGTGGCTTCTGTGCCCAGAGGGTCTGAGAGGGCCGCTGGGGACTCCCTGGGCCAGGGGAGTGGGCTCACAGCGGAACCACCTCATGCTTCCCACGTGCAGTCTGAGCTTGGGGTCCATGCCTGAGAGGCGTGGCAGTGGCACTAGGGGCACCGGAAATAGAGCATCCCACCTGCTCACCCTCATGGCTGTCCAGACATAGCTCGCTTTGGTCTCCTGGACCTGAGAGCAGCACGCATGGTGTATGTCTCCCTCCACTTTTGCTGTGGCTCTTGTGGTAGATGAACACCCTTCCCACTCTGTTTCAAGGGCTGGGAGAAGGGGGTTGTATTCATCAATGGCCAGAACCTTGGACGTTACTGGAACATTGGACCCCAGAAGACACTGTACCTCCCAGGCCCCTGGTTGAGCAGCGGAATCAACCAGGTGGGAGCTTCCAGCCCCTTGTTCCCCAAGATGCCCCACCCACCTGCCCTCCCAGGGAGCCTTCCCTCAGGGTGGAGGGCATGTCAGTGGGTTCTTCCTCCCTCCTCCTCGCTGTGGACGAGTTGTTGGTCCCTGTCCCTTCCAGCCTGGTTCCCAAACCCTTTCCTTCTGACCTTGCCACCTCTCAGCACCTCCCCTGGCACCAGGACAGACCTCAGCTGCCCTCCCAGCTGGGCCCTCTCTCCACAGGTCATCATTTTTGAGGAGACGATGGTGGGCCCTGCATTACAGTTCACGGAAACCCCCCACCTGGGCAGGAACCAGTACATTAAGTGAGCGGTGGCACCCCCTCCTGCTGGTGCCCGTGGGAGACTGCCGCTGCCTCCTGACCTGAAGCCTGGTGGCTGCTGCCCCACCCCTCCCCTGCAAAGGCGTCTCCTTAAGTAGCAACCTCAGGGACTGGGGGCTACAGTCTGCTCCCACCTAAGCTCAAAACCCTGAGCCTGCAGGGAAAGGTGGGATGGCTCTGGGCCTGGCTTTGTTAATGATGCCTTTCCTGCAGCCCTGCTCTTGTGCCGAGGCTGTCGGGCTGTCTCCAGGGTGGTCTCCAGGGTGGGAGCAGCTAGTCAGACCGCCAAGCCTTTGGCCCTCAGAGAAAGTGCTGAAACGTGCCCCTGCGCCGGAAGTCACAGCCCTGCCAGCATCTGCTGGACTCAGGCGTGCTCTTTGCTGGTTCCTGGGAGGCTTGGTCACATCCCTCATGGCCTTTTATCCCCGAAATCCTGGGTGTGTCACCAATGTAGTGGGTGGGGAGGGGATGTCTCACCTGAGCTGACTCTGTTCTTCCTTCACAACCTTCTGAGCCTTCTTTGGGATTCTGGAAGGAACGCAGCGTGAGAAACATGTGACTTCCCCTTTCCCTTCCCACTTGCTGCTTCCCACAGGGTGACAGGCTGGGCCGGAGACACAGAAATCCTCAGCCCTGTGTCTTCCTGAGTTAGTAAGTGTCTCTGGTGTTCAGTGAGGATGACATGTGCATCCTGGCAGAAGCCATGGCCCATATCTGCATATCCAGGAAGGAGGGACAGAAGGCCCAGCTCAGTGGCCCCCGCCCCCCACCTCCCACGCAGGAGCAGCCTCCTCCACAGTGTGTCCACCTCCCACGCTGGAGCAGCAGGGGCGGAGCAGCCTCCTCTGCAGTGTGTCCACCTCCCACGCAGGAGCAGCCTCCTCCGCAGTGTGTCCACCTCCCACGCAGGAGCAGCAGGGGCAGAGCAGCCTCCTCCGCAGTGTGTCCACATCCGTGTTTGAGCCTTGTTCTGGGGGTCAGCCCAACACCTGGCTCGGGCTCACTGTCCTGAGTTGCAGTAAAGCTGTAGCATTGAATCACACCCCCTCTGGTGACAGTCTCCAGTCATGTGTGCCACTCTTGCCAGAGGGGAAGGCTGTGTGAGAGCTTCGTTTTCTCGGTCAGGTTCCCATGGGGCCCCATTTGCCGCTCGGGGGTCCAGACGGGGACCGTCCCTGGGGTGGGTGGGCCATGATCCTGGCCTCATACTCCCCTCCTGACCCCGACTCCCCTTCAAATGTTGCTGGATTGGAAGCGCCCTGGAGAGGACAGGTCAAATGCAAATTCATTCTCATGCTGGTGGGCGGGGGTAAGAATCTGCCAGGCAGTCAAGGGCGCTAGATATGAGTTAACTGCAGGGTTGAGTTTTGCTTCACAAACTACATCTGGCATCTACTGCCAAAACCAAATTATCTCCAGTAACAGAAAGTCAAGTAGCACACACACCCCTGCACGGCAAGAGCTCTGGGAGCCCCGTGAAGGTGGGCTGTGGGATGGCGAGCCGTGGAGCTCAGAGGCCAGCAGGCTTGCTGCCTGTGTGTGGCTGCCCAGGGGGAGGTGCAGGGGACATTCGTGATGTACAGCCCAGCAGCTGAGCCAGGTCAAGGGCTTATTAAATGGAGCTTGTTAAAGGGAAGCTTGTGGACAGTGGCTTGGGGACAAGATGAGGCAGAGTCCCTGGTTTTGCCCAAACTCACCAGTTCTTCTGGAACTGCCTTGGAACGACAGGCATGGAGCTGAGATGTGGATGCGACCCGGGCTACTTGGGTGTGGCCTGAGCCAGGTGCAGGGTCTTCTGCCCTGCTTTACCTGGGTGTGTGCTTCTGCAAAGCTGTGTATGAGCTGGGTTCCGTCAGAAAGTGATGGAACTCAAATGGAAGTGAACCTTCCTGCAAATCCTCCTGTAGAGTGGATCACAGTTCCACGCAGACCTGAGCAAGACACACTGTGGTTTCCTAAGGTGAGGTCTTCCTACACCAGCTGCTTATTCTTGCCCTTCTTTTTTGCCAGTTGACTGCTCGGCTTCTCTATCAGAGTACCTCTTGGCAGAGCTTATTCTCCAGCGTTGACTAAAGATTTGTCCATATCTTCCACGTGGTATGACCTCATCTAGGTCTCTTTGGAGAATCTCTCTTCATATCCAGCCTCTGAATACTGGGGGTCTCTGGCCCACTCCTTGGGCTGTTTCTTTCCTCTGTCCACACTCACTGCACAGGGTCTCACCCGTGACGCCTGTGGTTTGTAAACAGGTTCGACACCTGCGCCTGCCGATACTGGCCTGCACCTGAGCTCCAGGCGTGTGGGGGCTCCTTTTCTTCTGCATGTGTCTAACAGGCACCTGACACAGAACTCCGTTTCCCCACATTACCCCTCCTGCACGCAGCCTCGTATCTGGAAACGGCAGTGCTGTTCTGTGTCTTGGGCTATTTTGGACTCCTCTCTTTATCTCCCACATCCAGTCCAGCAGCAGATCCTCCTGGCTCTGCCTCCTAAACTCGTTCAGAATTTGACTGCTTCTGTCTGCCCCAGCCCCATGCCCCACTCAGCCCACTGCATCTTGGCCTAGATGACTGCAGGAGCCATGTCTCCACCTGCCCTTGCCCTCTCCATTTATCCTCCGTGCAGGAGCAGGGCAGTTCTGAGAGATGGATAGATTATGTTAGTCCTCCATACTGGACCCCCCATTGCCTTCTAGGTTCACCTGATGCCTGTGGACTCCCTCCTTCCATGCCCACCGCATCCCTCACTGCCGTTGCCCCAGCAGCCCCCACCCAGCCGGTTGAGCCTTCCTGCTGATCTATAAGCAACGCTTGCTCCACCTGCTGGACAGTTCTTTCTTCTTGGACCCAGGGAGCTGCATGTCAGGGTGCTGCTGCTTTGCTCAAATGTCACCTTATCAGGGAGGCCTTTCTGGCCACCCTACAGAGCACTGACCCGTCTCCACTGTTACCCTCTGTCTCCCCAACTCAGCCTCATTCTCCATACAACAGATTGCATCTGGAATAACATGTATTCGTCATTGCCTGTCTCGTCTCGTCAGTAGGTCAGTTCTGTGAAAACGAGAGCCTTGTTTTTCCCTGCTGTGTGCCGGCTCCTAGAATAAAGCCTGTTCATAACAGGCACCTGATAAATACTTGTTGGGTAGCTAAATTAATAAATGAGAGTAAAATAAGGCAGGGCTGAAGAGGATTAGGACTGTTAAAAACTGTATTTGACTTTTAATTTTGAAAGCAAATTAAATACAGTTAAATAAAAACAGACCAGATGCAGCTGCCTGGGTGCCACCCTCACCCCAGCCTCTGTTCTTGGAACTCCTAGCCCCTGGCCTCACTCCTGTGTGGTGGGGTTTGCCAGCGAAGGAGCAGGGAACAGACTGGGTTTGGAAAACAGTCGTCCTCATGGACCCGTTTCTGATTTATAACAAACTCATTCCCAACAAGGATGAAGGCTGCAGTCCACCAGGGTTATAATTATAAATAAATATACATGCAGCTAAAAGAGGATATTAGGTGAGAACAACGGACCTAGCATCTGCCAAAAGAAGTCCCCATTTTGTTGTTCATTATCAATTTCCTGAAAATGAACTCTGGGTTTTTGGCTAAGAAGGTGGCCTCAGACCAGCCAAGCTGACCTTGGCACTCAGGGCTGGCTTCTGTGAGTGAGGCAGTCAAGTGCCCACACATAAGTTCACCACCTGTGCCCACCTCCTCCCTTCTCTCCCATGCCACCCCACTTGCTTTCAAGGGCTTGGTTTCCAAAGCAACATTCAGGGTGTAAGAGGTTGGGGAAAACGTCCTGCAAGGTGGCTCAGGGATCTGATTCCATCAGATGGTCTCATGAATACTGTGGGAGATTAAATCCATCTCAAAACAGGCAACCAATGCTCTATTCTGAATGTTAGGTCTCTGGACTGAGTCCCACCCACCCACCCACTCAGGAGTGGGTTCTGAATGGCCCTCAGATCTGTCCTGGTGAGTCTTAATGGGGTGGGAGGCTGTTAGTTAAAAAATAAACACCTCTTCAGTAGGCTGGGGCCCTTTCCTTTTCCTCCACTTGGGGGGAAAATTGTGCTTCTGACTTGCAGGAGAATGAGCCAGATCACCACCAGAGAGCCCGGCCGGCCAGGGGGAGTCAGAGCCCTTTCCAGCGGGCCTGGGAGGCCTGGGGAGGGCAGCAACTTGAGACACACTGTTCTTTCTCTAGGGTGGAAAGTGGACAGCTGGACATGAGGTGGGCTAGCTTTGCATGCTCCCGACTTAGGGAGAAGTAACATTTTCTTTCCCTTTTTTGTGTTTAGAATAATTTCCAAAGCAGTGTGCTCAGGCCTCCCTCCTGCTCAGTGTCCCACCAGCCCCTGCCCCCTTTTCCCCAGTCCCTCTGCTACTCCAGAGTCCCTCCTCCTCAGACCAGGGGCAGGAGAGAGTTAGGGAATGGCCTTGGCCTCGGCCTCCCTCCTTTTTCCAGGCTGCAGCAGGTCCCACCTTGCACGCCACCCACCGCCCATCACCTTGCCCACTGCCCACCACAGGCTCACTGCACCCTGAGGTCTGTGGCTCTGAAGAGCTACAGGAAAAGGCGCCTTCCCTCCCCAGTCCAGTCCAGATGATGGGCCTAGCAGCCGAGGTGGGCGGTGGGGAGGCAGTATGTGGACAGTGGGGCCGTGGGGTTCTTAATCCAGGTCAGGCAGTGACCTGTGCTGTCTCTAGAGCCCACCCCTTTGCCAGTGCTGGAGGAGAAGGGGTAAAGAAAGGGGCCGTAGGAGGGGACTCTGCTCCTGCCACAGCCTGAGGTACAGGGGGTGCCTATTAGGCCCAGGTCCCCCCCATGCAGGGCTGGGTGCCTGTTGGGATCAAAGACGGCCTTATGCTCTGTAAACATGAACCAGAGGAGAGCCACAGAGGTATGTCTGATTTGGGGGCAGCTCTCGGGAAGAGCAGGGACCGAGGAGAGGAGCAGAGCACTCATGATGCCCGTGGGCTGCTCTCTGGTCTTCAGAATTCCCTGGCTGGGTGTCCTGTGTGGTAGTGCTGGGCCCAGGGACAGGGAGCCAGGGAGGGCCATGCTCCACTTGACTGCAGGGTCTTCTCATCTCCCTCCCGCCCCGCATCACTGCAGGACCGGTGTGGGTGCCCACTGCGCCTGCTCCTGCAGCCCCGTCAGTGCAGGGAGCTCTGGGGAGGTGCACTGGAGCACCGGCTTGGCTGGTGCTGGATACCCCACCCTGGCCATCAGGTCTCTCGGGCCCTGGTCACGCTGGTTGGAGAGAACAACAGATCTGGGATTTCTGTGCTTAAATTCTCTGTCCTTTGTCGTGGCATCAGGCTGGGCTCTCTCAGAAGCCCCCAGAATAGAAAGGAGGGTGATGGTGATTCCTTAGGAGTCGGCCTTGGAGGGACCATCAGCCATGGGGAGAGGATGGAAGGCCAAGAACAGGGTCTGAGGAGGAGGCTCCTGTGAGGGGAGAGGAGGAATGAGTGAGGTGTCAGCTGAGGATGGGGCTGGAGAGGGAACGGCCAGGCAGGGCCACCAGGTCCTCTGCAAAGCCCAGGCCCCCAGGTCCTGTGGGGGCCTTTGTGGGGGGCAGGTGGGGAAGGTGCTCCAGTGAGGGCAGTGAGGGCCCAGTGAGTGCAGGAGGCAGGAGTGAGGCTCTGTACAGACACATTCTAAGTGGCACTGGCCAAGGTGACTGAGTGATGCCCTGTGGTCCCCTGCAGGCAGGGGGATGCAGACACAATACAGAAGCTGTTGCTTAGCTCCAGGGCACAAGGACAAATGTCTGTCTCAGGCCCCAACCTCTGTTTGGCATGACCTAGAGCAGGGAGTCAGGAGTACCAGCGGCTTTGAAGAGACAGAATAAGATCACAGAAAAGCCCCTGAAAATGCCTGGCTTTGCCAACCACCCAGCACAATTCACTCGTGTCAGTGTGTCACCTTGGACCATTCACTTAGCTTCTCTCAACATCATTTCTTTGCCTCTGAAGTGTAGGTGGATCCTGTGGCCTACTTCCAGAGAGGCCTTGAAAGACTAGAATAAAAATAGCCACACTGATGTGACTTATGTGCCATGAACTGTTCTGGTGCCCTCAGCAACCTACTTCACAGATGAAGAACTGAGGCCCAGAAAAGTCAAGTCAGGTCAAACAGTGAAGAGCAGGGGTCCTGGGAGCTGAGGCGGGCTCGGGTCTGCGCTGTCACTCTGTGCTGCCTCTCACTGTGACAGCCGTGGCTCACGGCTGTGGAGCAGCGAGTCCGTGAGTCCTCGCCATGGCCATGTGGTGAAGGAATCCACAGGGGAAGAGGCAGACTTGGGGGGACAGACCCTGGCCAGCGAGAGTCTGAATGGCAGTGCCTTATGGGGTGCAGGCGTCACTGCCAGCAGAACAATCAGCAAGGTGCTTTGCAAGCGCCGACCCTCTGAAGAGTCTGGTGGCAGAGAAGGACCCAACTTTGCAGGTGAAAGTTAATGCCTGGGGCCGGGCGCGGTGGGCTCAAGCTGGTAATCCCAAAGCAACTTTGGAGGCCGAGACGGCGCGGCATCATGACGGTCATGGAGATTGAGACTATCCTGGCTAACAACGGCTGAGAAACCCTCGCTCTCTACTAAAAAACACAAAAAAAACTAGCCAGGCGAGGTGGCGGGGCGCCTGTAGTCCCAGCCCTACTCGTTGGATGCTGAGGCAGGCAGAATGGCGTGAACCCGGGAGGTGGAGCTTGCAGTGAGCTGAGATCCGGGCCACTGCACCTCCAGCCCGGGTGACAGAGGCGAGACTCCATCTCAAAAAAAAAAAAATAAAAAAAAAAAGAGAAAGTTAATGCCTGGGGACTTTCAGGTGGCCCAGTGGGAAGGGGACCGTGGTGAGGCCCTCCCCTCCTGCCCACATTTGCCCTGTCCTCCACAGTGAAAGCCCAAGAGGAAAAGCATGAGACAGTTGATTTGGCCCAACCTGGTGCCGCCCTGCCCAGCGTGTGGCCCACCCTCGTCATGCCCGTACCTGCATCCTGAAGCTCAGATCTCCACCGAGGGGTCAGTGAAGCCCTTCTTGCCCTCATTCACCAGCACTGGCTTCTCTGTCCGTGTGTGCCACACCAGGATCTGTGTGCCCAGAGATGCAAAACATGGTGGGACAGGCCCCTGACCTCACTCTGCTGCCTCCCTGCTCCCTCCCACACCGTGTAAACATTTCTCCTGCCCCTCCCTTTCCTTCAAGAGTTTTTCAATTGTTCCATCAAGATTTTCTCAACTGTTTTTTTATTTATTTTCTGTGGCACTAGACTATGCCGTCATTTTTGCTGTCTGTACATGTGATGCCTTCAGAATACCTGCTGGAAATGGGAAGTCGAGAGCTACAGAAAAGAGAAGCCCCAAGACTTCCCGTGTGTGTGTGTGCATATGTCTGCATGTTCATATGTGTGTATGTGCGTGTGTGCAAGTGCATGTGTGTGCATCTGCATATGTGTGCACATGTGTGCATGCGTAGGCATGTGTGTGCGCATGAGTGCTCAGCAGGGAGGTCCTGGAGCACAGCTGTTTTGTGGGAGGTTATAACTCCCTGGTGGCCATTGCTCTCCCTTTCCCTGCCTGTCCGCAGTGTCACTGCCTTACAGGTGATCAACGGCCTTCCTGGGAGGGGGTTTCAGAAAGCCCAGGCTATTTTGAGGACTCTGTTTCCATCTCCCGATCTGTAGGGAGGGTCTGGATGTGCTGGAGACACGTGCGTCACAGCTGTCAGTGCTGCGGAGGGTCTCACCTTGGTGCAGTTGGCTGCCTTGGGCTCCAGGTCATTGAGGGTGACAAGTTCTCGAAGGAGGCTGCTTTCCTGGTAGCCTCCCTTCACACCTCGCAGCTTGAAGTAGGCCTGGCTTCGCTGCAGAATGAGCCGCAGGTTGACTGCAAATCCAGCCATGTCTATTGCAAATGGCCGGTGGGGGTCAAACACCGTCTTCCAGCCGACCACCTTCCCTGCCCCGTTCACCCGTGGGGCCTCGTACCGCAGGCCACCCACGAAAGCGACGGGCCACACGGACACCCTCCTGGTGCTGCGCATCTACAAGTGGGGGGTCCAGAGTCAGGGCGCCCGCGCTGCAGATGTGGACGGACTCCCGTGCCCATGGGAGGCGACATCCTTCAGCAACCTCTATGCCCGTGGCCAGCCAAGGCCACCCAGGGGGTCCAGTATAGCCCTGCCCCCAGGGCCCTGTCCCACGGGTTGGGCACCTGAGGAGAACCTGCCCTGGGCTGCTGGCGAGACCTGACCTCTCAGACGGCCTGGTCTTCACCTTCTCAACATGGCCCTGCTGCTGCTTTCTCCCTCCCCACTCTAGAGTGTGAAATGACTCCCCTTCTCCCACAGACTAACACAGCCCATATACTCAGGCGGCTCCCACTGTTCCACCTAAGAGGTTTCTGGTAGTCACGGAGAATGACCTACTCACAGACCCATTCAGAGGACACCTCTAGGGCCAAGAATAGGGTTTCGGGGCTCCAGAGCCACCTGCCTTCCCCCTAACGTGTGGGGGATGCTGCACCCGCAGTTCTGTCCCTCTCCCTGGCTCTCTGCTGCCTGCCCCGCTCCCAGCGCGGCTCCGCCTCCCGGTGTCCCCCTGCGCGGCCTCCACACCCGCAACCCCTCCTCGGGCGCCCTCCACCCCCGCAGCACCTCTTCGAAGAGCTCCAGGCTGTAGGTGTTGTCGTCGTCCGCGAAGTACACCACGCCGGGCTGGCTGCAGTTGCGCGGGAAGGTCTCGCGCAGCCAGCGCAGGGCCAGGTTGCGCTGCATGGTGCCCCGCGGGATGCGGGGGTCGCGGGCGTCTCCTCGCAGCTTGTAGTTGCGCGGCGTCTCCACGTGCAGATGCGTGTAGTTGAGGCCGGTGTCGCGCAGCAGCCGCGCGGTCAGGGGCGTCCGGCGCGGCGCATCCTCCACCACCAGCCAGTGCAGGTTGGGCACGTGCAGCAGCGTGTTGGCCATGCGCGTCAGCTCGGCCTTCTGCACCGGCCGGCTGTAGGTGGGCGTCACCACGTGGATGGTGGGCAGCGTGTCGGACCACGGCGGCGGCCGCGTGTACACGTACTCCGTGCGCACCACCTCCACGATGTCGCGGTCGGACATGCAGTACTCTCGGGGGTCGGTGCCGGGCGGCGCCTCGCGTCGGGGGTCGCTGCCCTCATCTGCGGAGTTGCGAGACAGGCGATGTGGGGAGGAGCGCGCTGGCCGTGGCCCCGGATTCAGAGCCGGACGCCACCCACCCTGCCAGGGCACCCTTCTCCTCCCCCGCAGGGGCTGCTCAGACCCCTGCCTTGGACCTGGTAGCTCCAAGGTTGAAACCTGCAGCCCTGGAATCCTCTCTGTGAGGGTCCTAGTTCTGAAGACACAGAAATCACCTCTTCCTTCCCACCTTTGCAGCCCTCTAGCTATTGGAGTGCAGCTGCCCATATTCCAAGACGGCATCCTCAGTTCCTAAATGTGCTGATTTTCCTATGAAACGGCATCCTACCCTCCCCTCCCTAGCCCTCCTCATCGGGAGGGAGCTGACCACACTGCTCTGCACAGGGCTGGGCTAGCAGAGCACGTGGCACTGTCCCACTGTGGTGTGGGGGCCACAAAGCCCCAGGGCCGCACCACTGCGGCAGCAGCCAGAGCATACTGCGGGCCTGCAGGAGCCTGAGGCAGCTCCCCAGAGTTCTCAAGCCCTCCTGTCAAGTGGGGCCTCTTCCCTCCTGGCCTTATGTAAGGCATTCTCTGCATCTTGGTGCTGAACTTCCTATTTAAGTGCATTTTATTCTTGTGGGTTTTGCCCATAGTTGTCAAGATAAATGTAGATCTAGCAGTCCTAGCAAGAGGAGAAATCATGGCCATTGGGATTCTTGTTTTCCATGCATCCCTTCTCTCCATTCATTCCTTCCATCGGAAGGGCTCAGGCACCAATGACGGTGTGGCCCTCACTGTCCTAGCTTACCGTCGGGTGGTAAAGGTAAGAAATTCCGACGCCTGGGCTGAGCCCCTGCCCAGTTCTGCCGTTACAAACCCTATGCCTTGAGCAAACTGCTTAGCTTCTGGTGCCTCAATTTCAGCGACTGTAAAATGGGGCTAATAATAGCATCGAACTTAGCAAGTTATTACGTGGATTAATGAGTCGACACCTGCTAAGGGCTGAGAGCACCGCCAGGCAGTTTCCTCTCTTGTGGAAGGGCAGTGGCCAATTCTGCTTCCTTCTGGCTTCAGGCAATCAGTGGGGACAGAACGAGCCAGTCACACCAAAGGGGAGGACCCTGGGCATCAGCTCTTCTGCTGCCTCTTTCTGGCCACCACTGTCATCAGCAGCATGCGGGGTGTGTGGGATGCTGGCATGGAGACCATATGAACAGACCCGGGAGACTTGCTCTCGGCTCTTCAGGAGTTCTCACGGGCAAATGGCACAAGGCACACAGCAATTTCTGAGGGCCGGGGGAGGTGACCAGCACAGATGCAGTCACTCAAAGGGGACTGCTTACAGGAGTTTGGAGTCAAACTGCGAGAAGAACAAGGTGGAAGAAAGTGGGATGGGTGTCTAGGGTTCTGACTTGGATAGAAGGCTTAATTTATCCTATGAGAAGTATTGAAAACTGAGGCTTTGGGAGGAGGTTTAGAGCCATTTGGTCCAGCTCTCTGTCACCTCAATCATCCCAAGCCCACAGAGGACCTGTGCCCTGGGAAAGTCCCCAGACATTAGGGCACAGCCACTGCCTGTGCTCCTGGGCTCTGCCCTTGCCGTTGGCTTCAGGGTGTCTGCAATTTTGGGTCCTAACGGCCTCCTGGTGACCCTAACTTCACTCAGTGGCAGCTTTCATTCGCTCGCTCTTGGCATGCTCTGGAGAGACAGAGTGCCAAGTACCCAGCCGCAGGCAGCACCGTCAGTGCTTAGCAAACAGCCTGACGTCTCCAGCGCTGGAGCTCTGCCAAGAAAGCAATCGACACGATATCATGTCGCTTTATATATAGTAGCTTTAACCCCTCTGGAGTGATGTATTTGCAAGACAACAACGATTCTAAACTGACAAGCACTGAGAACAGGCGCTAGAGTTGGGAGGAGAGGATGATGCTAGGAAGAGAGGCGCTAAGTGGCGGCCATGGGCCGTCGGCTGCCGCCACCTTGAGCTCGGCCCTTCCTCATGGAAGCTGCAGGAACAGCTAGGGGTTTGCAGGACCTGGCATTTGTGCGGAGCAGCATGACTTCAGGCTGTGAGTTTTGGACACTGCCTGCATCTTGGGGTTACAGGCACTCACCACCTCTCTCTGCGTGGACTTGGGTGCCTTGTTTATCACACTGCCAGGTAAATATCATGCACACTGCAAACGGACAGCAGCTGCCTGACCCCACGTGTTGAGTCTGTGCATGTAAGTGGGGAAGGGGGCAGAAGAGAGCCTGAGACAAAGTGCTGAAGAGCTGGGGCAGCCAGCTGTGGGGTGCATGGCAGGTTTGGGTGTGGAGAGCTCTGTGTGAGAGGGAAAGGCAACTCAGGAGCCAGAGCCAGGGGAAGGGGATTCTACCCTTAGTTCTTCCACTAGTTCTTCATGGGACTTTTCCTCTCGCCAGCCCTATTTCCACCAGGTAGCACTAGACCAGGGTTTCTTGCGCAGGAAAAGAAGAGAGGCAAACACTGTACTCCCTGTGAAGGGTTTAAAACACACTGCAGGCCAGAAATCCTCCCTGACCATCCACTTCAGAATGGTCGCTTTCCTTGCATGTCATGAAATGGCATGTGAAGTTGTGTACGCATGTTTTTCTGTGTGTGTGTGTGTGTATTAATGATGCGTGTTTTTTAAGTTGTTCTGTATTTTAAGATGCGTTGACATCTTGGGGGCCCTGCAGATCTGGGAGGGACTGCCCCTCCCAGGACTAGCTAACTCCTAGTGACGGTGTACACCTTGCCTGCAAACACACTTTTCATATGCAAACTACCTGATCTAGCGCTCACACCCACCACCGTTCTGGAGCTCTCCCACCCAAGCCCCTACCACACCAGGGTGATACCAGACAATTAGAAACCACGCCCATATCCTAAACCCACTGACATTCTTCAAACTATGCAATTCTGAGCCAGCTCAGCTGCTGACAGTGCTCTGCCCTTCCCTTCCTATGAAAACCACTTCCCTTCCTACCAAAACCACACTAAAGCCTCCCACTCCCTCCACTTCCCACCTCAGACGCCAGCATTTCCCAGGGGCACGGTGTGCCCCCTCCTCTTGGGTGCTGAGAGTGACAAGCTCTTCTTTCAAGGTGGTTGTCTCAGTGTCTGCCAACCTACCGTCCTGGACCTCTCTGAACTGTGTGGTAGCTTCCACTAGCTTCCCATTCCCACAGGGGTGCAAGTCTCACGAAGGGGCCTGGATGGTCCGGTGCTTCCTCCTAGCTGCTTAGTGAGTACAAGCAAGAACCCCTGCATGTCAGCTGTGGTCACTGTCACTACCAAGGCCCAGCTGGGCAGGCATGGCATGCGTGTGTCCTCACCCTTATGCACCGCAAGCAGGGGTGCGAGGGTGCTCTGGTGCCAGACGGTGATGAGCAGAGTCCAGGGCAGCACGATGAGGACGATCGCTAGGATGTCCCGTCTCTTCGGCATCTCCAAGGCTGGCTGCACCCACGGCTCCTCATTACCTGAGTGGCGGTAAGTTCAGGAGAGGGGTGGCCACGGGCGGCGGCAGCACAGGGGAGAAAAGAACAGGCATGGGCCGGGCCGGCCAGGCATGGAGAGGACAGAGCAGCTGAATGTTGGCAGGTCTTACCAGCACTCACAACCCACCCATTGCGGAAGCAGGTTTACAGAGTCCGGCCCGACTGGAGTCTGAGAAGGGGTCACTGTCCAGGGGTAGGGTCAGGAACCCTGGGGGGTGGACACCTGCAAGAGAGAACAGAAGCAGATAGCCAGAGACCCAGGCACAGGAATGGACGCCAGCAAGGCCGGGCCCTGCTCTGGGACACGCAGCGTCTGGGGTTCCACAATGGAGCCTCAACCGTCCATCCCCTGAGGACCTCTTCTTCTGCCTGTTTGAGTGGAAAGGGCTCTGTTCTTCCCACAGGCACAGGGCCATGGCGCTGCTCCATTTATGAAAGTCAGTAGGGGGCAGGGGGCAGAAGCACAGACTGCAGAGACACCAGGTTTAAATCCCAACTGTCCACCCACAGGCTGTATGACCTTTGCAAGTCATTTCAGTTTTCCATGCCACAATTTTCCCATCTGTAAAATGGGCCACTGTGGTTCCCCACCTCATAAGGTCATTCTCAGAATTAAACGGTACCTCCCATGCAGCCCTAAAATGCCAGCTACTTATCAAAGCCTGGATAAAGGGGTGAGAGGTTCTCTCTCTCTCTTTTTTACCATATTGTACCATAAATTATTATATTAAAATAATTTCAACATTTTGGATTTGGGGGTACACGTGCAGGTTTGTTACGGGGCATACTGCATGTGACGCTGAGATTTGGAGTATGATGAATCCCATTTCCCAGGTACGAGCATAGTACCCAATAGGTCGTTTTCAGCCCTTCTTCCTTTTACAGTGCCCAGTGTCTGTTCTTCTCAGGTTTACAGTCATGAGTACCAATGTCTAGCTCTCACTTATAAGTGAGAACACACCGGATTTGGTTTTCCGTTCCTGTGTTAATTTGCTTAGGATAATGGCCTCCAGCTGCATTCATGCTGCTGCAAAGGCCATGATTTCGTCCTTTTTTATGACTGTGTAGTATTCCTTGCTGTATATGTACCATGTTTTATTTATCCAGTCCACACTGATGGGCACCTGGATTGCTTCCATGCCTTTGCTATTGGGAATGGTGCTGCGATGAACATACAGGGGCAGGTTTTTTTTTCTTTTTGTGAAACACTTTATTTTCCTTTGGATATATACTCAGGAATGGGACTGCTGGCTAGAATGGTAGCTCTGTTTTAAGTTCTTTGAGAGATCTCCAAATTGCTTTCCATAGTGGCTGAACTAATTTACATTCCCACCAACAGAGCATATGTATTCCCTTTTCTCTGCAGCCTCACCAGCATCTAATAGTTTCTGGCTTTTAATAATAGCCATTCTGACTGGTGTGAGATAGTCTCTCACTGTGGTTTCAATTTGCATTTTGGTGACAGACTTTTGAGGACAAAGAAGAGATGTTTCCGAGATGGGCCATGGGGGAAGTGGGAGAGTGCCTTCCTGTGTCAAGAGAACGTCCTCTGTGCAGGACAGAGCACCAGGTGCTGGGCTGGGCAGCAGCAAGAAGAAGAGGGGTCCCTGCAGGGGCTGCCACATTGAGGGGAGACAGTCCTCCAAAATGACAGCAGCAGGGGACCCAAGTGAGGAGAATGAGCCACTGGGACTCCTCAGTCCTGCAGAGGGTCCACTGGTAGCATCCCTGGGAACTGTTCTCTCACATGGCAAGGACACTGGGTGAAGAGACCTCCTGACCACCTTGGAAACTGTCACATCCTCTTCTCCTCCCTTTTCACTTCTGTGCCGAGCACCATGCATGATGCAGCAGGGACCTGTGGGGGTGATGGGGAGGGCAGGCAGCCTCGGGCAGCCCAGCCAGCCTCGCTGTGCTCACCTGTCCCAGTGCCCAGTGTTGGGTAGGGACAGCGCCTCACCTGGGGACCGTGCTGCCTGCTCCTGCCCCAGCTCACATGTGCTCACCATTTCAGACAGAGTCGAGCACTGTGACCGAGGAGGGTTTTTAGCCCGAGTTTCCAAAATAGTGTGTTTTCCCCTCCTTGCTGGGTCCTCTCTCCAAATAGTTCTGATGCCTTGTGGAAGAGCATGATTTGTCTTCCATGAAGAAGCACTGTGGTTTCCTGGGACAGCCGGCATCCCCTGCCCACATCCTGCCATCAGAGGCCCACCGATCCAGAGAGTCTCCCCCACCCATTCCCTGGGGAGTGGAAGATCCACTGGGGTTCAGTGTCACAGGCACGTAGGAGATAGTGGACATTCTAGGCTGTGTGTGTCTGTGTCCCCCCACAAACTCCTCTTTGCTGGCCCCGTGAGGGACAGAGCCTAGAACCCCACACGGGATGCCTGCCGGGTCTTGTGTTCTGAGATGCAAGTGACCTCATGCCACATTCCCCAGATTTAGCCTGTCCCTCCACACCCAGGCCACTGCTGGAGTTGCATGGGGCTGTGTGTCAAGACACGTTTCGGCAGGTGTGATCTTAGGCCACAGCTGACGAAGGGTGGGGAGGCCGGGCCTGGCTGGGGCTTCAAAAATGTCCAGGAAGATTTTCTTCTGTGTTCTCGGAGACTCTTGAGGAGTTTTCTCAAGTGCTCCTGGTTTTGGTGAAGGTTCTAATACCAGGATGGAGAAAGCCAAGGAGAGAAGACGAGTGTCCTGCCAGCTCAGTCCCTGTGGGCCACTCCCTTCCCTTTGGCGCAGCCTCTCAGCCCCCGCCCACTCTGGCATCTGCTCGGCCTCCCTTGTGCCTGCTTGCACTGTTGTTTATACAAACTTTCCTATAGCGTGAGGGGTATCTGAAGATGAGGCTCAGCTCTTCACATGCACCTGCTCCTGCAACATTAGAGCAGCCCTGCGCAGCAAGCATGGCTGTGGTCCCTGTGGGTTCATCAAGGCCAGAGAAGGGGAGTAACTTGCCTGAGGTCAACCATGAGGAAATGGTGGAGTTGGAATTGAATCCAGGCCATCTGGCTCTATGCCGTCATCAGGGGCATAGGATGAGAGGTCCCAGGCCCCCAAGCCTCTAGAACCTGGGCCAGGCGCAGGGTGGGCAAGGGCCACACACAGACCAAATGCTTCCTCTGGCCTGGACCACAGCCACCCTCCTCTGTGATGGCTGCCCACCCGCCCCCCCC
>NW_016805314.1:4095740-4114394 GCF_001698545.2 Rhinopithecus bieti
CCCCCCCGCGGGGCCCTAGTACCTGCCTGCCTGGAGGCTGGAGCAGGAAGGAGGGGTGGGAAGGAAGAGAGGGGAGGACGGGGCCTGCGGGCAAGTGTGCTGTGGGGCGCTTTCTGCTCCCATCCAGTCTTTTTGGTCAAAACATCTATGAGAGAAAAGGGAGGGGGAGAGAGGGAGAAAAGCTCTAAAAATAAACTCAGCAATAAACCCAGTTGTGCATTAATTACTCTGGAAGCCATTATGGCTTGAAAACCCCATAACTTTAATGGAGGCTATTATAAGCATAGTAGCGAAATCGTGGAGCTAATTACCAGGCGGTTATCAAGCAGAACACAGAGAGCCCCCAGCCTGGAGAACGCCAGCTGGCCGGCAGGGGGCGGGTCGTGGGACGTGATGCCTGGGCTGGGCAGGGGGCCTGGGGCCAGGCAACGGGGTGGGCTGCACCTGCCCCCAGCTCTGGGCCTCAGTCTGAGGCTGGGCTGCAAGGTTAGCCGGCACTGGTCCCCTCTTGCAGCCTGCTGCTTCTGCCTGGGGCTTGGAGGAGGGTGGAGTTTGCCTGTGGTTGCAGGCTGTCTCCAACAAGGACCCCACAATGGCTTCTAGACACTTGGGTTGGGCAGAAGAATCAGCACAAAGGTGCAGGAGTGGCTTGGCCACACCCAGGGGAGCCCAGGAGATGGGGGCAAGCATGGGGAAGAATGGGGTGCTGGAGGAGGAGGTGGGTGGAGGCACAAGGGGGATATCGTGGGGAGGCAGGATGCGGTGTGGGCAGTGTGTGTGAGTGGAGGGCCCAGGCCTGCCGCAGTCACAACTCCCATCCTGACACCTGCATCATGTCTGTGACCAACCTCATGTCTCAGGTGTCTTCGCAAGTAAAGACGCAAAAGGCTGTGCCCTGCCCTCCCCGGGCGTCCTCAGAGCCTCAGGTGGAAGCAAGCACTGCCCTGTGGGAGAATGGAGGGTGGTTCCCGGGTGGGGCAGCACACGGGAGTGGGAGGGTGGCCTGGATGTGTCTGGCAGGTGCTCCAGAGGGACCTGGGTCATGCTGATGGCCCTCCTTGACCTCATCTTTACAGTAGGAAGGCTGAGCTGGAAGTTTCAACGATCCTGCCATTTTAGCAACTGGAGGTCACCATAGGGCTCTGCGAGGAAGATGGGATGTCCTATGTGAGGAAAGTGTAGCTCAGTGGGCGCCCAGGGCCAGAGGCAAGGCAAGAGGGCCAACAAAACAGCCTCCCGTGGAACTGAGTCCTGACTTAAGGGCCAATATGCCTATGGAGATCGGCCATGCTGGAAACGCCTCTCTGCAGGAATCTGTGCCATTTTGTTTTGTTTTGAGAGACAGGGTCTCTCTCTGTCACCCAGGCTGGAGTACAGTGCCATGATCACAGCTCACTGCAGCCTTGAGTTCCAGAGCTCACGTGATCCTCCTGCCTCAGCCTCCCAAGTAGCTGGGACCACAGGTACATGCCACCATGTCCAGCTAATTTAAAATTCTTCTTTGTAGAGACAGGGGGTCACTAAGTTGTCCAGCAGGTCTCAACCTACTGGGCTCAAGAGATCCACCTGCTTTGGCTTCTCAAAGTACTGGGATTACAGGTGTGAGCCATGGCACCTCCAGAGAGAAATTTGTCTATGGGTTTTAGGGTGCTGTGGGCTGTGAATAAGGACTAAGGGGTGTCTGGGACTCAGACGGGAAGGCTCTGATTGGCCCAGGCTGGGGCAGAACATGTGAGGCTGTAGAGCATGTGCAAGGCTGGTTCAAGGCTGGCCGATTCTAAACGCATGGAAAGGTTTTCTTCTGAGCCTGCAGGCGTTCAAACGAAGGCCTCAGCAACGCCTCAGTCCCTGAGGCGAGGAGCTTATTTAATTTCACTCGACAAATATTAATTGAGCATCTGTAGCAGGCAAAGCACTGTGTTGGATTCTGTGGGCAATCCAGCAGCAAGGGTGGGGAAGCTTTCCTCAGTCCGGAGGGGACGAGATGACACAGCTCGCTCCAGTGCAGGTGACGTGTGAACGCAAAGTGTCCCCAAAGGCCTGGATGCGTGTGCGCGGCGTTACAAACAAGCTCAGGCACTGTCCAAGGTACTCATCTCCGGAGGACGATAAAAGCCTTTTAACCCAGTAAGATTGGGAACAGTAGTTAAGTGGTTAATCAAAAAAGTCCATTAAGGCGAAGAGTCTTTCCAAATGATACATACATGCCGTACATTTCAATTTAAGTAACTTGCAGAGCCAGTTGTCCGACAGATGATGTTTCCCCAGGACTGCACAGTGCATGCTAATTTTCCCCAAATCCAAACTACCCATCCTTGCAGGCTCTCAGCACTTCCGCTCCGCCAACACAGGGTCAGGCAGGTCTGTGCCTCTGACATCGGCCACACCGCAGCGTCCTGCTGCCACCTCCAGCTGTGATTTCTTTAAAGTGATTCAAGAGCTGAAGAGCACTTGGTGAGCAGTCTGAGTGTAGTACCCTTTAGAATATGACTTTACCTAATTTGGAGAACTTCTTTCTGGACTCACCTTACGAAATTTTCATAGAAACAACACATTTACTTCAACAGTTTACACGACATCCTGTGATGACAGTAACACGCAAGACGGTGAGTGCTGTGGACAGGCTGGGAACCAGCGTCACCGACTCTTGAGGGCGTGGGTTCAGGGGTGACAGCAGAGGGAGCCCCGGGTATCACACAGGCACCAGCCAACGTGTGTGCGGACCGGATGCAGAACACCAACCTGCTGGCTAAGACAGCTGCTGTTCATATCACCTTCTGGCAGCCAGGAACCCGCGTGCCCCCAGGGAGAGGGAGGCACAGGCTTTGTCCCACAGACCTGCAGGTGCCCCTAATGGGATCAGCGGATTCGTATCGATTCTGCAGGCGCTGCTCAGGAAATGCCTGATGCCACAGCTAATCAGCTCCCAGCCCAGTCAATCTATACTTCATTAAGCCCTGGCCCTCCCGCCCCCAGCGCCACCGCCTCCGGGCCCACCACAGCCCTGCTGGGGGGCAGGACACAGGCACTGACCTCACACCATACAGGAGCCCCTGCTCCTCTTTCTCCTCCTTTGCCCTGGTCACCGACTGCAGAGGGTTGGGGTGGGGTCCCATAGCAGGTTCCACTCTGAGTCTTACATTGAACCAGTAAGACTCCCTTTTTCATAAAGCCCAGTCCCTTGATGTTCAGAGCAGCCATGGCATGAGGCAGACACACAGATCTCATCCCCATGTTGCATGTGAGGACACCAAAGCTCTGAGAGCCTGTGTGATTGGCCCAAGGTCACAGCGTCAGGTGCCAGCAGAGCTGCTCAAACTCAGGCCTTGGCCTGTGTCCAGTGCCATCTGTGCCCACACCACCTCCCCCTGTAGACCCTCCCCTGGCCCACCCTCGTGCCCACCCACTGGGCAACCCTGCTCCAGGGCCAGAGCCCCTGACCTCTCACCCCCTGCCCGGCCTACCTCAGTGGTCAGGCCGAGTGCCCCCAGGAAGGCACTGCTGGTCTCTCCCCACCCTGCTTTCACCATGCTCATGGAGGAAGAGTGGCAGGCTCGGGCCCTGGGATGTCTGCACTCTGCTTCCCAGCCTGGGTCACTGCGGGCTCACACTGGGGACAGCGGATGGAAGGGCAGCGTGAATTCCAGATCTCAACCCATCTTGTTCCCTTCTAACTGGGACAACCAAGCCAAGGACTTGGGCAGAAGGAAGTATTAGCTTTGTTCTGATTTGGTGCAGAGAATACCTTCACGCTTTGGTTTTCTTCCAGCATCAGAAATGTAATTTGCTGACTTTTTAAAGGTAGTTCCTTTGTTTTTCTTTTTTTTCCAGAAATAGTCTTTGGATTCGATTTTGATTATGATTCAGTACAAAATGAAAATTGGCGTTTGGCTTAGTGTAGAACTCTGCAAGCGAAAGTCCATTCCGGTTAACTGCAGGAATCTGAACCGAATACACTGCTGGCCCCAGCTGGTGTCACTGAAGGTCCCTGGATCACGTGGCTAGTGGTCTTCAGGCAGCAGTTCATCCACTCACCCGAGCCTCCACGCAGGAGGGCCTGAAGCAAGAACTGGGCTTCACGGCGGGGCGACATCACCTACGGCTGCTCTCTGCTGGGGCACGCCTGGGGGCGGGTGGGGGAGCAGGGATGAGCACACAGATGCTCTGCGGGGGAAGGACAGGCAGAGAGGGAGCGGCAGCTGGGGAGAAGGCTGGCTGAAGGACACAAACGTGATAAAGGATTGTGGGGCACTGGACAATGGTGAGCCAGGCCCGCGGAAGACCCCAGAGGGGAGCCATCCCACAGCAGGTCATGAGGGTGATGGGGGTGGGGGTGCTTCTGCTTGGCCGAGTGGAGAAAGGCGTTCGGCAGGAATGTGCTAACCTTGACGGGACGATGGTACACAGAGCACCACTCGGCCACTTGGCCCCTGCCTGCGTGACAGGGATTACTGAGGGTCACGCTATCTTTGGGATTTGTGGCACTGGCAAGTAGTCCTTGTAAAGAACCCTGGAGCCCAGCCTGGGATGGGGGAGAAGTCTGGTATTGAAAGGTGCTTGCCCCTCAGCCTCCTTTGCCCTCCTTCCCTGCTGCCTTTCCATCCTTGCCCTAGGCCCACTTTTGGAAGGAAATGTCCCCACTCCCAAGACAAGTACATTCATTTTCTATTGCGATCTAACCAGTTCCTACACACATGGCAGAGGACAGTCCCCACCGACTCTCTTCAGTTCCTACGGGTCAGGAGTCCAGGGTCCCAGAAGGCTGCAAGGTATTGGCAGGGCTGTGTTCTCATCTGGAGGGCCGACTGAGGAAAATCTGCCTATAAGCTCACTCGGGTGGTGGTGGGACTGCGGGCCGTGGCTTCTGGCTGGCTATTAGCTGGGACTGCCCTCAGCTCCTGGAGGCAGCTCGCAGATCCTTGCCACATGGGTTTCTCCAGCATGGCCACTTACTTGGTCAAGCCAGCACGGAGGGGATCTAGAGCTAATCCATTAGCTAGCCGATGGAATCTTAGAGCATAATCCTGGGAGGGACGGCCCACTGCTTCTGCACAGTGTACTGGCCAGGGGCTGGCCACCAATGCCATCCACACCAAAGGTGAGGACTGCACAAAGGCATGAGCACGGGGTGGGTGGGGCTTCCGAGGACACCTGAGAGTCTGTCCCCCACACCAAGGCAGATGGGCCATGTCAAGCCTTCAGCTCCTCAGATCCTGCCTAGTCCCATAGCTACTGAGGGTGACGGCAGAAGCCAGCCACAGTCATAGCCTCCTGCCACCTCCTTCCTGTTCCCTAGCCACCTCTACCCCCCCACAGCTTCCATCTCTTGAAATGCCTACATGGCACCCTTTTCCTCGTCCTGTGGTGAGAGGCACCATGGCCCATGCCAGAGGGCAGTGCCCCATTCCCACCCAGAGCCGTGGGGGGACCAGAGTCAGGGAGAGGGTTCTCAAGTTGAGTCAAGATGCCCAAGCGCAAACCAGGCCTGGCCGTTGCAAACCAGCATCCATCTCATTTCCTTCCAGCTGTCAACTGCTCCCTTGCCTGGGCCTCCATGCCCTGCCTGCTCCTCTCTGCCAGGCCTCGGCCAGGGTCCAGTGCATGTGGGGGTGTACCTGGGCCCGAGTGGCAGTTAGGGGGCCCCACAGTGAGGGATAGCAAGCACGGGCTTAGTTCCGGTGTCCCCCGCTCCTTGCCCAGCACTCTCTTGAGGCTGATGACGTGGGGAGATGCCAGTCTGGCCACAGCAACTCAGATGCCTGCTCCCTGTCCTCCTCGATGTGTGGCTTGGAATTCGACTCAAGGAAACCGCTGGGGTTGAGTATTCTGTTCTGACAGCTCATTGCGGCTGTGCTGTGGCCACCACAGAACTGCCCGCCTGAGTGACTTCACAGGGCAGCTGGCCCGCTGCCTGACCCCCATGTGCATGCGTGTGAGCCTGTGTGCTCATGGTCGGCACCGTGTGAGTGAGCACATGTGTGTTCACAGGCATGTGTCTGTACCCTCTTAGCTGGGTTTCGGGGTTGCTCTGTGCCCTGCTGACAAATCCACAATTGGGTCCCATTCAAATAAAAGAGCTCATGTGCCTGCCCTTGGCACCCAATGGCTTCAGATGCTGCAACATAGATGGGGTGATGCCAAGAGGCCAATCCACTTTCTCTGCAGCACTGGGGTTTGTGGGGGCTGCTTCTCCTAAAAACTACTAAACACAACAGCTCACGCTCAGCAGTGATCTGCGGCTTCCAAAATGACAGCACGCTGGTCGTCTCATTCAATGGTTAAACCCCTGTAATCCCCAAGCTTTGTTCACGTTTTACAGATGAACAAACTGAGACATGAGGGGGCTGAGTGACTGTCTCAAGTGTCCCAGGTCCAGATAGAAAGCAGCCATCCCCTTGCACTCCTCTGGGCAGCAGTGGCCAGGCAGGGGTCCTTGCCGTGCCTCTGTCCCACCTCTCCTGGCCCCAGGTCCACTGCTGGCTCCCTCCCGGGCCCTCTTCTACCGCTGGCCCCCGGCCTCTGGGGACACACAGGTTTCCTCCCAGCTGTGCCCCAGGCAGGCCTCTGTGCTGTAGCTGCACACCTGGCTGGCGGCTGAGACTTCCCTGCCCTTGTTCATCAGAGCTAGTGTGACCTTACACTTCCTTCTCCAAACCAGGATGCTTTTGAAAATGCAATGAGCTGATATAATAATGGATCAACAGCAGGTCTGCTCTGGGTGCAGTGGGTGGTGGGTTCTCTAACCAGGGCCCACTGCCACCCGCGTGCAGGCACTGGCTCCCATGCAGACTGGATGGCTTCTCTGTTTTGCTCCCTCCCTTGGGAGGCCTCAGTGCAGCCTTCATGAGCTGGTGGCCCCAGAATGGCTCCTCTCGTCTGCATGAGGGGAGCAAAGGGGTTCTCCTGTTCAGAGGCTTCCCCACATCCCTGCCCACCTCCAGCCGCACCTCACCCATGGAGACAGGCAGGGTAGAATCAGCAGTGCACATCATTCCAGCTCTATGAAGAGACCACGCCAGGATTTGGGTCCTGCCCTTGGACCCTGGTTCCAGCAAAATGCTCTTAACACACCAACCAACCTGCTCCAGTTCTGAGACTCCCCAGCCAGCCAGCAATGTATGCACCGTAGGAGAGGCCTGTGGTTTGCTCAGGACCCCCATGGGTGGACTGCTGCCTCCAGTGGGTGCACACCCACCACAGGGCGCCTGCTCAGCGGGGGGCCAGGCCCGTAGGGCCCCGGAGGGTGAGGCACATTCTGCTACCCAATGAACGGCAGGGCCCAGGGGCAAGCCGTCGAAGCTGCTACTGCTAACAGCACTGACCTTCCCTTTTGCCAGGTTGCCCAGCAGTGGCAGAGGGCAGTCCAGAACCCAGAAAGGCTGCGATGTCCTAGAATCCTGGACCCTGGAAGCTAGGACGGGTGTGGCCCTCGCCGCACCTGACCCTCTCTGCAGCGGAGGCCCAGCCAAGGTTGCGCTGGTTGGGATGCTGGGCGGTGGCTGCAGCGAGGGTCTCCCATGATGGGGCTGGATGAGTGCGCCCATCCACAGCACGGAGCCTGGCACAGGTCATGGTGACTGACTTGGTACCTGCTGGAGCCCAGCACGGCCTGTACATAAGCAAGCCAGGTTACCAGGTGGGTCTAGCCCTGGAACTGAGTGTCCAGGCTTGAGTTAGCTGAAACAGCCCTGCAGAGCCTCTCAGGCTGTGAGCAAGGTGGGGACGTCCCAGAGGAAGGATGTGAGCAGCCCGCTTGCCCCCACAGTACTGCCCTTCCTGTCGTCACGCTGCCCTAGGCCGCGTAGTTTCCCTTGGTGCTACCGTCTCTGTGGTCCTGGGTGAGGTGCTGGCAAGAGGAGACTCCTCTGGGCTCTGCGCCTGTGGCATTCCCTCTCCTACTCTGCAGCCTTCCCTGGCCCTGCCCCTCCCCTGGGCTGCTCACTCAAGGTGGCCACACTGTGGGACTTCCCGCCCCGGGCCCTGCCTTTGGTTTGCCGGTTTTCACATCTGTCCCCCAGCCCTGGGCCAGAAGCTCCTTTGGGGGCGCCTGGCCTTACTCACCTCCACGTTCCCACACCAGGGCCCAGAGCCCAACCCAAAGCAGGAGCTGCACCAACATCCTGTGACTCGGTTTCCTCATCTTTACCTCTCACAGGGCTACTTTCAGATCAAAGGAGGGAATCAGTGGAAAACATCTAGCATGAGGCCTGGCACACAGTTGGCACTATGAATGTCAGATCATATAAAACATGGTGGTTAATATAACTGCCGCCACCACATTGTTTTAAGATTCAGCGGATGGCTAGCCATGTGCAGAAGAATGAAACTGGACCCCTGCCTCTCACCATATATGAAAATTAACTCAAGATGGACCAAAGATTTGAATGTTGGAAGACTTCAAACTATCTAAGAATCCCAAAGAAAACCTAAGGAACACTATTTTGGACATTTTGGGAAAATTCTTATGGCTAAGTTCTCAAAAGCAACTGCAGTACAAACAAAAATTGACAAGTGGGACCTAATTAAACTAAAGAGCTTCTGCACCACAAAAGAAACTCTCAACAGAGTCAACAGACAACCTACAGATTCGCATCCAACAAAGGTCTACTATCCAGAACCTACACGGAATTTAGACAGTTTAAATGCAAAAGACCAATACCCACATTAAAAAGTGGGCAAAATACATGAACAGACACTTCTCGAAAGAAGACGTACAAGTGGTCAACAAATACGAAAAAATGTTCAACATCACTGATCATTAGAGAGATGCAAATCAAAATCGCAATGAGACACCATATAAGGGAACCCTTGTACATTGTTGGTGGGAATGTAAATTAGTTCAGCCACTGTGGAATGCAGTTTGGAGATTTCTCAAAGAACTTAAAACATTTGACCCAGCAATCCCATTACTGAGTGTCTTCCCAAAGGAATATAAGTCGTTTTACCATGGAGACACATACACTCATATGCTTACTGCAGCACTATTCGTAATAGGGAACTGATGGAATCAACCTTGGTGCCCATCAGCAGTAGACTGGATGAAGAAGATGAGGTACACATATGCCACGGAATACTATGTAGTCATAAAGAAGAAATAAATAATGTTTTTTTTTTGCAGCAACATGGTTGCAGCTGGAGGCAATTATCCTAAGTGAAGTAACACAGGAACAGAAAACCAAATACTGCTCACTTACAAATGGGAGCTAAACATTGGGTACTCTTGGACATAGAGGTGGGAACAACAGACACCGTGGAGTCCTAGAGGGAGGAAGGGAGAGGGGCAAGGGTTGAAAAACTACCTATTGGTTACTGTGCTCAGTACCTGGGTAAGAGGATCAGTCATGCCCCAAATCTCAGCATCACACAATATACCCGGGTAACAAACCTGCACATGTACCACTGAATCTAAAATAAATGCTGAAATCATAAAAAATTAAAAAAAAAACAAATACCCACATTAAAAAGTGGGCAAAACACTGAATCCAATTGCCTGGGAGAGGAAGGGCAGAAGAAGGAGGCACCTTGGCTCCTTCCTCATGGCTCAGTAGTGACTGGCCTTCGGGCAGCCTTTCCAGCACATTCCTCTGTCCCCAGCACGAGGCGGCGCTGTGGCTTGGACTCAGTGGAAACTGGGCACACCAGCATGCAGCTGTGACAACAGAGTGTGGCCTGGGGAGGGCAGCCTGGCCACTGTGGGGAGACGGTGCCCCTGGAACCTGGTGCCGTGGCCCCGGCTCCCTCTGTTCCTGCTGGGAGCACGTGCCCCCGCACAGGTGGGCCAGGCGACAAGGCACTTTCTCATGCATTTTCCTGCTGTAGTCTCGGTGCAGCCACCTGAGATGAGGTGGGCACCCATCCCGTCACCCTGCTTTTTCAGGTGGGGAGACTGAGGTTTGGAACTGACACAATGAGCTAGAGTCAAGTAGCGGGGATGCCCCAGTGCATGGCTGCTGCTTCCCTCCCGCCACCCTGCCCAGTCTGGTCCTGTGTCTCTGCTCAGCTTCCTAGAAAGGCACTCAGGAAGGACCAGTGATTTCAGAGACTCCCCATCCCTCTTCTCTTCTCCTGCCTCCAGAGCTGTCCTGTCACAGAACTGACTTGTCAGTGGGGGTCTAGGGCCAGCGAGCCCTGGGCACTGTCACTCCCTTCCCCTTCTCCTCAGGATGCAGGCTCAGGCTCCTGGGGAACTTCACTTTCACCACCTCCCACTTCCACGGCTCCCTCACCTCCTGCTGTTATACCTGCCCTGCCCCTAAGGTCCCTCCCTCCTCTGGGGTGTCAGCTAACCCCACTGCCTGAAGAAGAAACAATTAACATCAAATGTTGAACTGGGCCGGGTGCAGTGACTCGTGCCTGTAATCCCAGCACTTTGGGAGGCCGAGGTGGGTGGATCACTTGAGGTCAGGAGTTCCAGACCAGCCTGGCCAACATGGTGAAACCCCGTCTCTACTAAAAATACAAAAATTAGCCGGGTGTGCTGGCAGGCGCCTGTAATCCCACCTACTGGGGAGGCTGAGGCAGGAGAATAACTTGAGCCCGGGAGGTGGAGTTTGCAGTGAGCTGAGATTGCGTCACTGCCCTCCAGCCTGGGCAACAGAGTGAGACTCTGTTTCAAAAAAAAAAAAAGTCGAAGGGGCTTGGGTAGGGGACTTGCCCCCGAGCACATGTGTGAACCGGCGTGGGCAGGGTGTGCCCTCCACAGCAGAGGAGGTGTGGGTGTGATGAATCCAGCAGTCCTCAGTCTCAGTGCCCCCGACAGCAGCGTGTGCTGATACTACCTCTGGGTTTCCCAGGCCACCTATCGCACAGTGAGCACGAGGGCAGCTATGGATCCACGGTCCGCCACACCATGGAGCCCGAACACCGCGCAGGCACAGGCTCAAGACAGTCCTCCACATACCTGGGGGAGGGGATCTCCAGGCTCTCCTGGGCTGCTGTCCCCAGGTAGACTCTAGGAGTACCCGGCCGATTTCTTTCTCGGGGTCCCGGGAAGGCAGCAGGGATGAGAGCAGGAGGCAGGCATCCCTTCACACCGGTACGTTTGCCTGGGACACGCTTCCCTCCCTCACAGTCCCTCCACTTGCTGAGCTGTTTGGCCCCCAGGACCAGGCCAGGTGCACTCAGCCCTGGGGCTTCATACACGGGGCTGGACACTGCAGGGTGCCTGGGCAGCCCTGGATGCAGGAAGGGAGCCCCAGAGGCCAGACCAGATGCCAGCTAGAATGGGGGGGCCTTCCTTCTTGAAGCTCCCATGACATTTCGACATAGCTTCCCTCTGGCAGAAGTTTGCTGGGTGGCCCCTCTGCTCAGACATCTCCTGAGTGGGAAGGGCAAGTGGGGAGAATTACCATTTATTGAGCTTTTGCTCCATAGCCTGGCATCAAATAACCTGTCGACCAGATGACTGGATAAAGAAAATAAAGAAAATGAGGAATACACGTGCAATGGAATATTATTCAGCCTTAAAAAGGGAGAACTTTTTTTTTTTTTTGAGGTGGAGTCTCGCTCTGGCTCTGTCCCCCTGGCTGGAGGGCAGTGGTGCCATCTCGGCTCACTGCAAGCTCCGCCTCCCGGGTTCCCGCCATTCTCCTGCCTCAGCCTCCCGAGTAGCTGGGACTACAGGCGCCGCCACCACGCCCGGCTAGTTTTTTTTTTGTATTTTTAGTAGAGACGGGGTTTCACCGTGTTAGCCAGAATGGTCTCGATCTCCTGACCTTGTGATCCGCCTGCCTGGGCCTCCCAAAGTGCTGGGATTACAGGCGTGAGCCACCGCGCCCAGCCAAGGGAGAACATTTTAACACATGCCCTGACATGGATGAACCTTGAGGACACTACGCTAAGTGAAATAAGCAGTCACAAAAGGGCAAATATCACAGGATTCAGTTTCTATGAGGTTTCTGGAGCAGTAAAATTCAGAGAGACAGAAACTAGGATGGTGGCTTCTGGGACCTGGGACGCTGGGGAGAATGGGAGTCATTTAACGAGTCCATAGTTTCTAATGGCCAAGATGAGAAAGATCTGGAGATCTGTTTCACAACAATGTAAATACACTCAGCACTAGTGAACTGTGCACTGAAAATGGTTAAGATGGTAAGTTTTACGTTGTGTGTTTTTTTAAATCACAATGAAAACGAGCCTGTCATTCATCCAGAACATCTGTTGAGACACAGTTAAGGACGGCACACCCCTCGGGGCCTGCACCCGGGGCTTCAGTGAGCGTTTGCGGTGGGTTGGGTGTCTGTGTGTGATTTCAAGCATGCACCTTCCTGGGAATTATGGGGCGACAGGCACCAGGCATGTCAGCGAGAGGCCCCCCTCCAAGGCTCCAGGGACGCCACTGGGAGGAGTGTGCACGCCCCACTGACAGCCTGCAACTGCCTCGCTGTCCTCAGGCCTGGGGAGCCCCAGAGACACAGCACGGGAGCACTTGTTCTGAGAGAGAGATTTATGTGTGGGAGAAGAAGTCAGTATCGACAAGGGATGAGTTAGGAGAGTAATACTTCAGCTTCCGTTCAGAAACTCTGACCGTGAGGCCAGTAGCTCGCCTCGAGGCTGTACTTCAGCCCAGGCAGGCTGGCAGAGCTGGGCCTGTGTGGGTCAGTTGCAGCGTGGGTGCAACTGGCTGGTCCCTTGGCCTCCCAGGGCTCAGTGTCCTCCCCATGCCACAAGCGGCCGTCTCTCCCACTCTGTGGTCTGTGGATGAGGGAAGAGGAGGGACGAAGGGCTGGGGCAGGCAAGCAGGGTGGGGGGGGTGTTGATATTGTTGATCTGCACCTACAGCCTGTCAGCAACCACGGAGGTGGCATTTGCCACAGCCCTGCTCAGTGGGACCCAGCACTGCACTTCTTGGGGGTCAGGACTTATCTTCAAGGGTGCGAGAGCAGTGGTGATGTCCTTAGGCTTCGGAAGACACCCCCAAGGGGACTTCCCATCTGCTACGGGGACCTAGAGGGCTTCAGGCCCGGGCTAGGTAGGCACCAGGCAGCCCCAAACCCGGGTCTGAAGCTACGGAGGGTCTGCTGATGGTCACCTGCCTGGCAAGATCCTTTGGTCAGGGAGCGTGGACACACTCTGGCAGGCTGGCAACTCATGGGTTTCATGGAAATTTGTCTGTGTTTTTAATTTGCTGTCTGTGGCCTTAAGGAGTTGACCTTCCCCAGGGCTGTCAGGGATAGTTGAGGTTGGTTTTCCTGGGCCCAGCCATCTGAGGGAGAAGAGAGGAGGTGAGGGGCCCTGGGAGTCTCGGCGTTGTGCCCCGACCCCAGGGGAGGCGGCCCCCAGCCTCCACACATCTGTCTGCCAACGACCTGCCTGGGAGGGCACTGGGGCACGCAGCCTCTGTCTTGTGTGAAATTGCTCTGTGCTCATCTAGTCAGGAGCAGGGCTGCTCTGAGTGTCTGCCCCTCATCTGTGAAAAGAAGGGAGTAGCCCAGGGTTGCAGAATCCTACTTCCGGGAGAAGGCTGGCAGCCAGGTAGCCGGGGGCGTCAGCCTGGCTATGAATGGCCAGCTCCTGCCCCTCTGGCCATCCCTCACCTTCCACCCCTGGTGGCTTGGCGGGCAGGCTCCCTCCCTCCGGCCTCCGGCTTGGGTCGCTCTGTGGAAGTGATTTTTCCAGGTGAGGAAACGCTCATGTAGCCCTGCCCCTCCTGTCTTAGATGAGGAAACTGAGGCCCACCAGTGTCTGCGGCACAGTGAGTTGCAGACACAGCTGGGACCAGCACCTGGGGGGCTCCTGGCAGCACAGTCAGCTGGCCTCTAAGACCTGCAGGCTCTGCTCCCGCCGCTTCCCTCCACTGAGCCCACAACGGCCTCTGGGCTCTCTTGCCCTCCAGATGAGGGAAGGATGAGCCCAGGCAGGGGCCCCTCACGTCCCTTCTTCCATCCCTGCTCGGCATGGTGCTGGCTGGTGGCAGCTAACGGTGCCTCCTTTGCTGCTCTTATTTTGAAAGTATGGGGGCTTAGCAGATGCTTTTTGGTGACAAAACAGAATTTCAGTTGCACTCACCTCCAAAAAGCATCAGGCCCTCTATCTGGCTGCATCTGCATAACATGAGGACGCTTTCCTCATCTCATTCTAGCTCCCGGGGTGTGTGGTCAGGAATAATGCCATCCTAGGGGACGAGGTGGAGGCTCAGGAAAGGTCAGAGAGGTAGCAAGGCCTTGTGTTGATTGGGTGGGGTGGGGGGTCGGCCTGGGAAAGTGAGCTTTTCAATAAGTGTTTAAGTGAATTGTTAAATAAATGAATAATAAAAATGGCTTCCTATTTTCAAATAAAAAATAAAAAAGCTCTTGCTATTGCATGCTCTGATTAGCATGATTAACTGTAATGACTCATTTCCTCCTCAGAAACATCCTATTATTACCCTCATTTTAAAATCGAGAAGTCTGAGGCACAGAGAGGTTAAGCAATGTCCTGAGGCCACACAGCTACTAAGTGGCAGAACTAGGATCTGAATCCAGCCAGTAGGGCCTTGTGCTTAGCCACCCTGCGAAACACCTGTGCAGGTTCAGGTCCACAACACTCTGTCCACTAGAACTTTCCGTGCTGCCAGGAACGTTCTGCATCTGTGCCGCCCAAGATGGCAGCCTCTAGCCACGTGTGGCTGTTGTGCACTTGAAATGTGGCTGGTGGGACTGAGGAGCTGCTCAGGGTGAGGAGGGATGCGGGAAGCAGCCCCCCCATGCCCAGCACTGGGCTCTAACAGTTTCTGAACAAGGGCCAACTGAGTAGCCCAGAGTTCAAACAGAGACTCGTGGCTTCAGAGGCCAGATCGCTCGCCTGCCTTAGAAAGAGGAAGCATGATGGGCAGACGGGAAGGAGAGGACTCCGGCCCACACAGCCAGCCAGAGAGGACGGGCAGAGCCAGGCCTCCAACTACAGTGCCACTGGCACTCCCCACACCACGCCTTCATGTCTCCACTCCCCCGTCCCACTTGGTCTTCTTCCTGTGAGCAGAGAGCTGGCTCACGTTTCCCACATATGAGGAGAGAGAGCTCCTGCCATGGCTCTGAAGACTGAGCCGTGGAATCCACAGCCCCCTGGGCGAGGTTAGTCCTCAAATCCAGTCAACTCTTGATCCAGACTCACACTCTCCACTTTTGGGCTTATCAGTGGCGAAGCCTTAATCCCTGCCAGGCACTTGGCGCGGAGGCTGCCTCCTGCCCTGCTGTCAGCTGGTGTGTGCGCAGGGAACGCAGGCTCATTTTAATATTGGCTGGAGCTAAACCTCATTAGAAAAGTAAATTTGCTGTAGCTGCAAAAAAAAAAAAAAAAAAAAAAAAAGCAACCCACATAACCCTTCCAAAGCTAAACAGAAAACACCAGATTTGGATTTTTGGATTATTTGATGTTTTACGTTCCCAGCACCTGGTGCAGAGCCTCCCACACAATAGGTGCTTGGTCATTGTTGGTGCAAGTGAACTGAATTTTTGGGGATCTCTGACCACCCTGTCACCTTTCAGCATGGATAAGAAGGGCTCACAGATCTGAAATTTTTTTTTAAAAGTTTTTTTTTTTTTTTTTTTTTTTTTTTTTTAGACTACCATTTGCTGATAAATTGGAAGGATTATATTTAACAATAATTAGACAAGCAAATATTATTTTGTGTTTGGCGAGGACGAACTCTGAGCCAAGGCATGCTCTGGGTTCTTTGGGTCAGGATAAGGAAGGGTAGGTCCAGCCCAGAGTCTGGAGGTGTGATGACTCAAGCGGGTGAGGAGGGAGGTGGGACAGCCTGCACCGATTCCAGTGGGATTGGCTCCAGGACTGGCCTGACACTGCTACTCCAAATTCTAGAGCCATCCTCATCCTGGAAGAAAGGGGGTGAGAGTGTATAAAATACATAGATTAAATTAAAATTCATCTAGTATTTCTTCTAAAAACTGGTGAGATGACAGTTTCCCAATTTATAGATTGTCAGGAAGCCGGGGCTGAGAGGGCTCTGTTTTTTCCAAGTCTGCTTGGCTAGCCACAGATGGAGCTGAGACTGGACCTCAGACAGCCTGGCCAAGGGCCTGTCCCCACTACACTTCTTCCATGTCCCCTGGCTAGTCTTCAGTAGGGTCCACAAAGGTCTTTTTGCCTGGAGGCATGGGGAGTGGGGGTGCATGACTTCTCTTCTCCTGAGTGCCAGGTTTCCCCAGACCCCACATCCTTCCCCACTGCCCTGCATTCCAGGACCAGGAGGGCTGGGGCAGGGGCAGAAGATGGAGAGGAACCCTCAGCACTGGGAGATGATCAGGGGCAAAGGGTGTCCCTGAAAATCCCTGCAAGCTCTTGATGTGCTTGACCTCAGAGCCTGTCCTCCCTCTGCCTTTGGGCTTCTGTCTAAAAGACCCTTAACATTCATCAAAGCCACAGGAAAGTACCTTCCTCAGTAGAATGTCCAATTGCTCCAGTGAGGGGCCTCCTGCAGGGGTGGACAATTGCTGAGGTCGATGTAGGGGAACAGGGAGAGGCCCCCAGCCCACCCCAACTCACCACTCAGCCCACCCTGACTTCTGCCTGTGTGCCTCCCTCTGCCATCTGCCAGTGTGCCTCCGTGCCTTTGTCTCTTGTCTCACTGCCTCTTTCTCTGCCTGTGTCAGGCTCTCTCAGAATCCTTCTCCTCCTGAGCCCCTTCCTCTCCTCCTCTCCAGTCTCATCAGAGAGGAGCACTCATCCCTCTCTTCCAGACACAATGGAGCACCATGCTCCCATCCGTTAGCCTTTCAGTCAGTACATCCTCTTTCCCATTTCACACTCCCAGCTCCCGGCCTGCCTCATCACCCTGTGCTACACAACTAGGAAAAGTACATCTTACTTGGTCTCAGGGTAAGGACCCCGAGAAACCACTAAGAGAACCTTCAGGTCCCTCCAGAAGCCTAAGCCGGGAAACTGGGCTTGCCCCAGGGCATCCTCCTGTGAAGCTCCTTGGTCTCTGCCATGGGCTCCAATCCTGTTGCTGGAGCTGATCTCCTCAGTGATTTACCTGCCCCCTGCTTCTGGTGGAACAGTGAGTACCTGCCCAACCAGAAACCTACACACACATATTCAGCGCAGCGCCTGCAAGCTTTCAGCTCGCCTGGACCTGGAGTGATCCCCAAGCACCCTGGGGTCAGGCACAGAAACGGGAACAGCAAGCTCCTGGCTCCAGTGCGGAATGGGGCACAGATGCATTAACTCTCCCAGTCCCACTAACCTTAGCAAGTATTTCTGCTTCCATCAAAAGGGGAAGAGGGGAAATGTCTCTAAGCTCTGGAGCCTTTGGCAGTGCTGGGCATGGACTGGGCAGAATGAGAAGTCTGTCTGAAGACCTGGGAAAGGGTCTTCACCCCACGGCAAGAAAGGGAAGGCTTGATGTTTGGTCCAGTAAGGGCCATTAATGGTCACCAACTGAGCAGGCTCTAGGAGGAAATGTCTCTATCTCGGTAGTGGCTACCAGCAGAGGTAGGGAGACATAATCACAGAAGACAAATGTTAGAAAACCCTAGAACAACAGTCCTGTGCGGCCACATGCCCCACGGCCCTAGTAACTTAGGGAGTGGTGTGCCTCCCATTTCCACACAAACACATCCAGGCATCGCACAGTGCTAGGCCCTAGGATGTCTGTACCCCAACATTTTCAACAGTGCATACTACACAGCCCAAGCTGTAGGCCCCATTGGGAACCCCACTCACACTGGTGCTCATGCACTGGGCTAGCAACTGTCAGTAAAGGTCCCCTTCCTGTACGTTAAGAAATCTCCGGAGTCCTTCAGCTCCAGCTTCTGCAAGAATCCATGCAGCTAGGCCTGGCTGGGGGAGAAAGGCGACAGGGAGGTTGGCCACGGCTCCTGTGTGTGCATGTGGGGGTGGTTCTTGACCTTAGCTGCTTGGTACGGGGCTGTCACCTCCTTTCCCTGGCACTGTCGGACCCGGTGGCTTCCTTCTCTATTTCCTGCCTCAACTCTCAGCCTCCTTTTTCTGGAAGTTGTGTGCTCTGACTTTGGAGGGATTGGGACCTCAGACCTGAGCCCAGGCGCAGATGGGAGGGTGGTGAACTGGTCGCGCCTCCTTCCTCCTCGCTACACCGAAGGTCCCAAGGACCCTTTGCCACCCTTGCCACCCCTGGGTCCCTCAGCATGCCCCGCAGAGCTAGGGCCCCCTCAAGAGAGTTAACTCGGCAGTGGCCAGGAGCCAGAGAGCGATCCAGAGAGGGCTGTTGGGCATCGGGGTGGGGAGGTGGGGGACGACTGACCCCTGACTCCTCATCCGGCCACCAGAAACCACCTGCTGAGGGGGCCAGGACTGACGGCTGAGAGCCCGGGCCAATTGTCAGACGCTGCTGAGAGCCAGCTCTTCCCCTAATCCCGGCGGACGAGGGCAGGCGGTGCCGGGTTTTGTTTCGCAGCCCCTCGGCAGCAGCGCCTCCCGGCCCGAGCTCGGTTCTCGGCCCCCTTTCCAGCCGCCCCGGCGCGCGCAGCGCACACACACACCCCAGCGCGCACCCGGGAGGACATGGCGTGGGCACCGATGGGGACGCAGAACGGGGCTCTGTGCGCGGCGGGGCGCCCGCGGGGGCGCGGGGAGCACTGACCTGCGGCGACGAATCCGGAGCGTCCCTGGTGCGGTCCATGGCGGGCGACGGCCCCTACGCCCCGGCCCCGGCGCCCCGAGACTGCTGCCCTGGGC
>NW_016805314.1:4114761-4127733 GCF_001698545.2 Rhinopithecus bieti
AGGAGGGAGGCCGGCGGGGCCCCCCCAGGGATTGGTATCACCTCCCCACCGCCCCTCCCTCCCCGGCACCGTCCCCCGCGGAGGCGGCTCCTGCTTCAGGCGCCGGAGCAGGGGTGGGGGGCAGGGGCCGAACGCGCCCCCAGATCTCGGCTCTCGAGAGTTAAAGCTCGGCCCCCGCCTGCACCCCCATCCCACCCCGCCTCCATCCTGGCTGCTCCTGGCGCCCAGCTTGGCAGCCTCTCTCAAAGGGTGATTGTTTCCGGCCGGGCTGCTGCAGGAGGGTGGGGGGACGGCTCTCTGGGACCGAGAGGCCGAGCTGGGGAGCCGGTGGGGGATGCGGCTCCCTCCTTGGCTTCAGGCTTCCCAGATGGGAGGTGGCTGTTGGGGGCGGACGGTGCCGTGCCAGGATACGGGGTGCTGCTGTGGGGTGGTCGCGGGGGCCCTCAGGAGGCGGCCATAGGGCGGCCCCACCTGTGGGCCCTGCTGCCCCGTGGAAGGGCAGCTCGAGCGGCCGCGCGTCGGCTTCACCCGAACCTCCCCTTCCGGGCCAGTGCACCGGGCATTCCAGAGAGAGGGCCGGGAAGCCTGCGTGGGCGCACAGGCGCGGGGAGGCCGGGGCCGGCGGGCTCTCCAGGAATTTCCCGGGCCTCTGCCGCGGTGTGTTGGTGGGCGGAGGACCGAGGCCAGTGAGTGGGCGCGCGCTTGGACGTATGTGGGTGCACTGGTAGGGGGGCCTGAAGCCCTCTATGGAGCTATAGATTCCAGATACTCCTTCTTCAGTTTGTCGGAGACTTTGAAGCCATCCTTGCACTCATTTTAGAGGTTGGCATCTCCCGGTGCTCTTGGACACCTGTGTTCAGGCCACACCCGCTGTGTCCTCTTCACAACCCCAGGAGAAGGCCAACTCCCATGGCGCGGTTCACGGCGGGACCAGGGACTGTTGGTACTTTCTCTAGGGTCTCCCTCCTTCCCGGGAAACCAGTTCCAGTCCCACTGCTAGGCACTGCTTAACCAGAGCTGTACCCCCGTACTATGTGCTGGGGCTGAGGACCACGGGCCCTTTTCCATCAGCTTTTCTGCCCTGTCAGGACCAAGCCGGGCCCTGCTCTCCCCACTGAGGATGTGCAGGAGGGGAGGGAGCAGAGGCTCCAGAATCAGCCACTTTGGTCAAGACCTTGAGGGGAGGAAGGCACCTCACCGTGCACGTCATGCCACAGACATGTGGAAGTGTCCTCAATGACTGTCTCTAGGGGTAACTGCTGCTCCTTGTCATGCACTCTTTCATTGTGCTTAACCGCCTTCTTTGCCGGCAAGAAACTTCCTCTGAATCTAACCTGAGTACCCTCTGCGGCAGTACAGGAGCATTTCCCCCTTCTCTTAACTCGTGGATTCCCAGCCAGCCCTGCTCAGCCTTCATCTGCCCCTACCACAACCCTCTCTCTTAGACTCTGCTAAGAGGCCGTTCCTAAGTCTGTGTTCTCTGGTATTTTCCTAGTCTCCATACTCTGCTTCTCCTTAGACTCCACACCAGCTGAAGGTAGGGGAAGGGTAGGTGCAGAAGCCGGATGGGCAGGGGCACCAGAGAGCACCGAGGAGGGGCCACGCCGTGCAAGAAGGCACATTGTCTCCCTCCTCTGCTGAGCCAGCCAGCCGTAGTCACACAATCACCAAATGGGATTTGTCATGAAATGACCATGAAGATCGTCTCATTCCAGACCCTCATTTTACCAACAGGGAAACACACCCACGAGGGGTGAGCTCAAGAGAGCTCAGGGACACGGCGACGAGGAGGCCTGGGTTTCAGGCCAGTTCTGAAGGCAAAAGACTTCGCCTCAGGGCCGGTTTCAGTGGTGAAACGGGGTTGGACTAAGTGGGCTGTGGTCCGACGGGTCCTGCTGGGCTGTGGCTCAGAGATGCCATCTGCAGGGATTCCCGGCTTTACCTCGGCATTCTGGCAGGAACAATTGTGACAATAAAGCCGCTTTCTAGGGGCCTGTCTTGCATCTTAGTCCCAGGCTCTGTTTACAGAATTTTTAGTATTATTTTTTAGAGCCAATTTAAAACAATAATAGGAGATTAAAATTAGCATGATAAGGCTCAGTAAAGAGACAACAGCCTGCCATTCATTTTGGTGGGAAGTTTTGGCAACATCCTAAGTGTATGGACACACAAATGCACTGACATCTACGTAAGCACAAAACCTGCACATAGAGGCGGCGACACATGCAAATTCACCCACATGAACACACACACACTCTGAAATACGTCATGTGCACATGTAAATGCTTGCACATAGACGTACCTGAAGCACCTGTGCCCGCACAGACACACGTGTACACATGCCATCCCCCCAGCTCAGCCACACTCACACCCCTGTCTTCCTGCTTGGCCTCTGCAGATCTGTGGAAATCCTTCCCTCCCGTGTCCGGACTTGGTGCATCCCCACGCTTGCCCCTTGCTCCAAACATCTGGAGCACCTCTAGGTCTCCCTGAATGATTGATTTTCCCTTCCCCCTGCCTTCCCTGCCAGTAGTGAGCCCCTCTTCTCAGAGGCCCCCAAAGCCTAGCACCAGCGTGTTTAGTATGCGAAGCCCGGGTTTGTCCTCTGGGACAAACCGTTGTGTGTTTATTGTGTAGTTAAGCAGGACAGGAGCCCTGCCCCCGCTCTGGTCCTGGCCCAGTTCCCATAATCCGAATCCCAGAAGAGTGCTGCAAAACCGTCATCTGCAATGCAAAACCTGCAAAACATCTGGGAGGGTCTGTAGGTTTTCTCCAAATCACCTGTGCCCTAATTTAATATGAATAACAATTAGTTTACTCTTATCGGTTAATTGTTCCCCTCGTGGGTTCCATCTGCCCTGGCCTCTCTTTCAGCAGGAACTTTGGTCTGCTCCAGACTCCTAATGATACTGCCTTTTCAGCCGAGCCGTCCTTCTTAGCTACCACCCCAGAGAGGCAACGCAGCTGCACTGCTTGCTGCCCTGGCCTGCGGGGCCCAGGCCCTCACCCCACCCGTCTTAGCCAGTCTGATTGTTGGGGACATCCAGTCTCCCCTTGCCTTCACCAGGAATCTATAGCAGTGATTTTGCTGAAGTGAGTGGAAAGGTCCCAGTGGGATTCTTCAGTGAGGAATCCCACCCCACACGGTGCACGTGGTCTCCCGTCATTACCCTGGCAAGGATGACAGCACATGCACACGAGTGTGCACACCCCCATGCCACCAGAGAGCGGGGGGAGTGAGAGCAGGAAGAGCTGCCTTCTGCCTCGGCAGGCAGGGCGAGCTCCCCAGGTTCCCAGCCATGCTATCAGGCGTATCTGAAATGTTTCCACAGTGACTCTTGGCTGGATGTGTGTGGATGTGCTGTTTTGGGTGGTGGAGTTCATGGCCCAGATAGAGAAAGAGGAGGAGAACTTTTAACTCTTCCCTTTCATTAGGTTTCTGGTCTGAGCTTTGGATCTTGAACACCCTTGGTCATCCATAAAAAACTGAAAATGGTCACGTGGACAACAGGTTCCCCACTGCCCTCCCCTCTTCTCAGAAGCCAGGCCAGCATCTTTCTTGAGCTGGTGCGAAAAGGTGGACTCCTGCTTCTGTCCAGTCTCTGCCTCCAGGGAAAGGGTGCAGTTGTGTGGCTTTAGAACACTTCAGTCATGTCATTTTGTTTTGCTTTCTTTCCTCTGTGGCTGAGGGAGGCCTGAAAGGTGATAGGAACAGAGCCCTCAGACTTAGGGGAGCATCTCCGAGGCTAACCTGGTACCATTCTTTGTCCTCTTGCAGAAGTGAAAATAACCCAGATTGCCCCTTGACCCCCCCACTATCCCCTAACTACTCTGCAGAGCCCACACCTCCAAAGTCTCCCTGAAGCCTTTCCCAAACTGAGCTCTGTGGCTTGTGCTGTCTCCTGCAGCCCTGCTGACCCTCAGGCACCTCTGGCAGTGAACTGTTCTTCCCCTTAGTTCCATAGCACTTAATCCGGACATGTCTGGAGGCTCTTACCCATCTGTGCATGCTTTCCTGTGTTCGGCTAATATTTACTGAGCTCCAGTCATATGCCAGGCACTGTGCTGGGCACCAGAGACAGCAGTAAACAACAACAATTGGGAGTGTTAACTTCAATTAGGCCATTTATATGTATACACTGGTTAGGTTCCAAGTCTTCATGCACGTTAGCTGATTTCATGTGTAAGGTGTTATTTACAAGGTACTGTTTGTGACAAGGTTCGATTATAGTTTCCATTTATAGGTCAGGAATCTGGGGCGTAGTATTTAGGTGATTTAATTAAGGTCACGTGCCTAGTAAGTGACATAGCCAGCCTTTGAGGCAGGCAGCCTAGTTCTAGGACTCACGCTCGTCGTCAGAGCACAACTCAGGGATTATATGCTATGGTTCATAGATGGACAAATGCGCAGAACAAACAGAGGTGGAGGAGATACAGGAAGGGAAGAAATAGGGTCAAGAGCTAGAGAGAGTCCTGGGAAGGCAGGATCAGGGAGAGGCTCTTTGAAGAGGCCATGTTTGAGCCAAAACCCCGGGGGAATATGGGCCAAACAAGGAGCACAGCGATAGGCGACCTGAGGGGTTTGCAGGAGGCTTGGTGCGCTTGAGGAACATGGACAGCAAGTGAGGCTGGAGAGTGGAGAGCAAGGAGAGAGCCATGGGGAGCGGAAAGGACACGCTCTGCTTGGAGTTTGAGGATTCACGTGCATGAGTGACCTCCTGCACTAGCGTCTTCCAGAGAGTGGCTGTTCAATAAATATGATGGATGGAGGAGTCCGATTTCCTCCCCAAACTTCCCTCCATGGCTTGGGTGATAGGCAAACATCCTAAACCTTTGGGTCTTAGTAGAGCGTCTGCAGAAGGGACTCCTTACCATTTCCTGTTGGGATTTGGAAGAAAGAAAGAAGGTGCTGGGGTCCTGCTCTGTGGATGCATTGATTCCTCTCGTTCATTCGTCCAGATTCTGAGCACCTCTTATGGCCAGGAATTTTGAGAGTGTGGGAAAGACAGAAATGAAGGGCCAGCTCCTGCTCATGGTCCCGTGGTTTTCTCCAGCCTAAGGCTTCCGTGTTTCACTTTTACTGTCTGCCCTTCCCCATGTGCCCACCACAGATTTTTCTGCAGGGGAGGAGAGGTGGGCAGAGGGCTGAGTTGATGAGGAGACAGACTGAGACCTGGGCAGGGGCTGCTGAAATTCACGTGCCTGTGAGAGGCGGAGGCGTCTCCCGTGGGCAGCAGCCTTCGGAGGCTGTTTGTGATCATCCAAGGGGTTGGGTACCGTGACTTTCTGGATGGAAGAGGAGGAGAAGACCGTAACACTTGTTGGTGAATTCAGACTTACAACAGTGGTTTTTGTTCAGGCACGTTCTGAAAGAGAGGCTGCATACTGAAAGGTTTGAAAAGCATAGTTCAACATATTGAAAGATCTTGCTCCTCCATTTCAAGATGACTCAGGCCGGTGACTTTCTTTTTGTTCCCCTGGAGCCAAGAGGGTGGCAGAGTTGGGAAGAAAGACTCTCGGAATGACTGGACATTGATGTCCTTTGCCCACCCTGCCTGTGGTCTGAACTGTGTGTTATGCCACATAGGAAAAGATATAACTCACATCAAATACTTCCTGGCAGACTCACTGATTGTGGGAAGCTGGTGGGACTGAAGAATATTTCCCTGTTGGCCCTTATGAGACAAGCAAGAGTCTGGCAGGATTTCTGGGAAGTGAGAAAGAGGAAATATGGACCCGTGAATAGAAAGCGTGTTGAGTGTCGGGGACAAAGCTCCTCCCTCCTTAGATATTGAGAAAGCATGATGGAGCGAGGCTGCCGGAAATCCTGGGCACTGCTCTCATCAAGACATGAAACCGTTGGTCCTTCACTGAGATCCCAAAGATTGAAGTCCTGGGCCTACTGCCCAGGCAATTAGCTCCCAAACCTCTGTGGCTGCACCCATGCCTGGAGCTGGAAAAACTGCTTTTTATCTGATTATGGCTTCCTGGCTGAAAGCACTCAGGGGCTCTGTAGGAAACTGGTGATCTGTCCTCCCATAGCCTAGTGGTAGATTAAGGGTCTAGGGAGTTAGGGAGAGCTTTAATAGGGCCCCCTGGGTTTGAGCACACATCTGACAGTTCTAATTCTCCAGCTATGTTTTTTGCAAACGGATGGTCATTCTGGGCTTTCTGGTCTCTAATCCCTCATTCAGCAAAGCAAACACCCTAAATCCTCAATAATGTAGGTTTTACAGTCTCATATATACATATCCATGTTTCAGCACCGAGGCCAGCTCCACTCATGAGCGGCATATGTTCTTGCATCTGGATGTAAGCAGTATCAGGACTCTGGAAGCCGAACTTGGTTTGGCAGGAAGGCATCGCATTGTGGAAGCCAGGCGACATCCACACGGAGCCCTTTTTCCAGGCCTTGTCATTGTGTTTCTTTGAAAGAGGCAGGACCTTCTTTAAAGTGACAACTAGATAAGGCATGTGAGTGGAAACATGGTACTGTTTGGGGAAGAACTGGAGAAGGTTAAGAGGACTCATGTTCCCAAGGAGGGGGCTGAGCTGGATCTGGGATGGCAAATCAGTTTTATCCTGGATGCAGATTTCAGTAAACTAGTTGTAGATGGGTGAAATGTACTGAAGCTACATCTGTGGTAAGTAGCACAGAGCACCATGACCAATTAGTGATGTCTGCCTTGAGTGGGTGGCAGGGTAATCACACACACACACACACACACACACACACACACACACAGAGAGAGAGAGAGAGAGAGAGAGAGAGAGAGAGAGAGCGAGCGAGCAGGGGCCATTTCTGGTTGCTAGGTGATATTTAAGATCCTTTTAACTTGTAGCATTATACGTCTGTAAAAATCAATAGTTCTATATGTTCTCATCTTTCAGTTCCTCCATTTTTTATGTGCTCATTTAACCACCATTTACTGAGTGCCTGCTAGATACTGGTTCCTGGGCAGTACATCTTACTTACCCTCAAAGAGCTTACAGTCTAATAGGGAGGAGGGACAATGGAAGAGTTACAATGCAGGGGGATAAAGACAGTGTTCTACGGGGCTGATGGCAAGTTCCTGGTGTAGAGAAATTACGATGGAGTCCTGGTACCATGGAGTCCTCAAATCAAGATCAGTTGTCTCTGTGTGACGATGGCCCAACTGGCAGAACTGAAAGCCGATTTCCACGAGTTGGTTCTGATGTGCAGTGAAGAGGCCCCTGGCTCCAGGCCACCGGTTTTCTGATAAACTTATGCAAGACTTTGTTAAGTGACATTTGCCTGTTGATGTAGCTGGGACAATCACACAGTCCTCTCCTAGGCCTGGCCTGGTGTGGCCAGCCACAGACCACCTGGAGATGTCCACACTCGCTAGGTAGGAAGGCCCAGCAGAGCCTCCTTGTGAAACCACCTTGAGAACTGCAGTGCTGTTTTGCTAGGGGACTGGAATGCCCACATTCTAGACTAAGGATTGGGGCAGGATGGGAGTGACCCGGCAGTGAAAGCACCTGGGAAGACCACTAGAGATGCTTCTGGAAACCCAGTGTGGGTAACTTCTAGGAACCTCCAGGACAACTCACTTCTAATGACCTGTAAGACCACCATTACTGGTGTAAATCTCAGCAGATTAATTTGTGATGAACCAGGCTTGAGAAACCTTAGAGAGTGGGAAAGGATATATTTTAACTTTACAGCGGGACACACTGAGGCCCCTGGCGGAACAAAAGTGGCCGGGCCACATCTTAGGGGCTAGCCCTCCAGCTCCTTCCTCTGCAGGCCTGGAGAGCCAGGATGTGACAGCATCAGGGGGCCTCCCAAGGCTGACACCGGAACTCCGTCCATTCATGCCAGTAGTGAGTGGTGAATCTCTCTGCCTGTTTTGAAGATCTCACAATTAAACAGGCAGAGGAATGTATTTCATAAAATATGCATACTGTTTGCTTTGTACAAAAGCATTTTAATGTCTCTTAGCTCATAGCCAAAATGAGCAACAGGAGGAACAATCTCTCACTACACATGAAAATCAGTCACCAGGCAGCGGTGCCTTTGTGGAGGAATGCCTGTCATCCCCACCATCATCCCCACCACCGTCCCCACCACCATCCTCACCACCGTCATTCTCACTCTCTGTGGTCAGGGCATAGTTCCACTTCAGTTCCTTGGACGCTCATATTGTGTCGTGTTCCTTAGATCGGCTGCTTTGCCTGGCACAATGTCCGCCACATGCCAGAGGCCGAATGAGCATCAGCTGTTGTAAATGTTTATTAAAAGTCGATGAATCATGTTCTTTTTAGTCACAGAGTGTAACTCCATGAGATAAGGAGCAGTAGGTGCCATCGCCTCCCAGTCGTGTATAAGGAATCTGAGACAGACAGGTGTATTGTGTACACTGGTGCACTCACAGGTGCATTGACACCGGCCCTGTCTTGTGGTCTGACTTGGTAGAGATATTATCCTGCTTTGGTCACATTTTCTCCCAGCAGCAGAATCTGTTCCTTGACCTCCCTGCCTCTCCCTCTGGTGCTGGCCTGGGTGCCTCTCCACCGGGCGGTTCCTGTGTTCTGTCAGACCAACCTCACTCCCGTGGATAATGGCTCCTTGTCAGTGTGAGAGCCAGAGGAGCAAATTCTTCATTATTGCATGGAGCTGACATGCGAGAACAATTGGACTAAATTGATTGTATTTTCCAAATCGTCACCCGGCTTCTAATTCTATCTGCGAGATGGACTAATTTGAACGAGAATTAGCTTCTAAATTGAGAATCCAGGCCCTTGACCAGGAAGGGAGAAAGGGCCCTCCGGTAGTCCAAAAGGAATGAGGTTTCCAGGCCTGTAGCAGACACAGGGGACTTTTTTGAAAATGGTCTGTGTGACAAGAGAACAATGTCGTCTCTGTGGGGGCTGTCACTCTCCTCTGCTGTATTTTGCCCTCCCACAGTGGCATCTGTGCTTGGCGATGCCATCTCAAAACCAGCAAAGATGACCAGTGGGCATGAGTTCTGGCTTCCGTGCCATCCTAGAGGAAACTGAGGCAATGGGAGAGTCAGAATTTAAAAATCTTACGCCTTTGTGTTAGAAGGAAGCCTGCAGCCTGAGGCAGCCACACTCCTACCGAATACTCTTCTCCTGCAGGATGTCCTGGAGCAGTGGCTGTTCTGCTTCTTGACCCGACGGCGGAGTTTTTACTGCCTTCTAGACAGCCCGTCCCGAGTTTGTTCTGCCCCTTTTGGTGAGAAGTTCCTTCTCTCTTTCAGAACTGAAACCTGCCTCCCCCGACACTGTGGGCTGTGTCCTCTTGGGTAGTGCCTCTCAAACTGTAAAGCTCTTAGGAATCTTCCGATTCTGACTGGAATCTGAATAAAGTGTAGATTCTGATTCTGGAGGCCCTGGAGGCTGCATTTCTGAAGAGGCCTCGGGTGTTGCCGATGCCTCTGGTCCACAAAGCTCACTTGGAGTGACCGAGTCTCCTGGGCACCAGACAGGATCTAAGTGTGAACGCGGCATGTCCACCCTTTGGTTTCTCTTTACCAAGATAAGAGTCCTACATTCCATTAAATTCATAGTGGAGACGTCGTATACGTTCATTGGATGTCAATTCTGGGTGAAATCTTCTCCAGAAGGAATCTTGTCTGTAATTTGATTTATTTTACAAAAGAGGAAATGAAGGCCCAAGAAGGCCCAGAGAGTTGCCTGCGGTCATGAAGCTGGTGGAGCTGAGAATAGCTAGAGTTGGGGTTTGCTGAGTAGGGTCTTCTTCTCTTAAACGGTGCCACCTCCGCACATTGGAAGCAGGAGCAGCAGAAGACAGCGTGGTTGACTGCAGTCCCTCAGCTGCTGTGTGAGGCGGCAGCACAGTGGGGTGGTCCTCTCCTGCCAGGGAAAGGGGGATGGAGTCAGACAGATGGGTGAGAGGAAGGAGGTGTCCGTCAGAAGAGGGCGGGATGCCCATGGGGAGTGCGACAGGGAAGATGCTGCTGGAGACTCCTGCTGAACAGGAAGAGTAAACAAAGCCTCAGGGAAGACAGTAGCGGTTGGATCCTTCACATGAATCCGAGGGAATGGGAGCCATCCCTTCCATCCCCACAGTACTCCGCCCTTATCCCTGTCTACTGCTGGCCCTGTGTGCGGAATTCCCTGTTGAGTGACACGTTTTCACGCCTGCATACAGTAAGCATCTTGAGGGCTGTGCTTCACCCACTGTTTCCCAAGCACCTAACCCAGGGCCTGGCATTCAGTAGGCACTTAATACATATTTGTTGAGTGTATGAGTGCCTGAATAAATCACTAGAAGTAGGCAGTCAAAATCCAGGACTGTACAGCCTAATTAAGAAAATCTGATTACTGTAGACATAGCAAATATCTTAATGGGAAAATGTGGTCATTAGACCTGGGATAACCAAGACTTGGGTTTTGGATGTGCATGGTGAGGGAAGTGGAGGAGTCAAGGGCAAGGCCTAGGTTTGTGCACTGGAGAAGGAGGGGAATGTGGGAGGAATAATCAGATTTCCTAGGAAAACCCAGTGGTTCTGTTTTGGACGTTAAGTTTGAGATGAATATTAGCTAGTTCAGGGAAGATTCTAAGTAACAGGTTGATACAGTTGGTCTCCCTGGACCCAGAGAAGCTGCGGGAGGTGGTGGGGTGGGCTGAATCCCTCCCCACCGCCAGAGCTGAGAGGATGCTGCGCAGGCCACTAAGGGGTAGAAGCAGAGTGGCTTCCTCCTGCAGTCCCTGTGGAGGGCGGGCAGCTTCCCACGAGGACTCACAGCAATCAGTTCGCTGCTGCTTGAGGGAACTCAACAGCTTGCCAGGGCCCGCAAGATAAGCGTGGGGCATCTAAGGGAAATAAAACACACGTATGGGGACCTTCGGCAGGAGAGAGGAGAGCAGCTGGAACGCCAGAATAGGTGGCTCTACTCGAGGACACGGATAACAAGCTCTAACTATAGTGATTATGAAATCAGAGCACAAGGGAGGTTAAACCACAGGACAGTGAAGACTTTCTGGAAGACAAAGTCCTGTTTTCCGAGTGGAAAAATTCAGTAGCTATGTTAACGGAGATGGCAAGTACGGAGACGTAAATCAGTGCCTTAGAAGATCACGTGGAAGACAAATTTCAAATATGCAGCAAAAATGAGGAGTTGGAAATTAGGAGGAGAAATAAGATATTTGGAGGACAGATTCTGGAGGTTTCACATGTAAATAGTAGGCATTCCAGAACGAGAAAAGTGAACAGATGGAGGAACAATAAATACAGAAATAATACAGGAAAATCTTTCTGGGTTTGCCAAATACTTGTGTCTGAAGGTTGAAGAACTCACTGAGTTCTGGGTGAGACTGACATATACATACCACAGAGGAGCAGGTTGGGAAATGCACAAAGCCCGCCTTCACCCTCCTGGCCCCTGTGTCCCGGACACGAGTGTCTTCATCTAGGCGTGTCAAAACTCCTAACACAGTGTCTTCATCTAGGCATGTCAAAACTCCTAACACAGGCTGGAGAGGAGCTTGGGGAGAGGTTCCACAGGTCCCATCACTGGGGTGATGGGATGATGGAGGATAGGAGGGGGTTTCAGACCACAGGCTGCCAGGAGTGACTGGATGCAGGTTGATATCCATCCATCCGTCCACAGAAACACACAAAAAGCCGAATCTCAGATGCACATTGGAGAGGAAGATGTGTTAGGAGCCAGTGTCTTGGTTCAAGCTTAGGCTCGGAGGACTGGGAGCCATGGGCTTATTCCAGACACCCGGGCCTCTTTGGCAAACTTGCTTCCAGGTGCACGGCTGCCCGTGGCTCTGAGTGGCCCAGTAATGCATCACAGCCCTGCGGGCAACAGGGCTTAAGAGCTGAGCCAGGATTCCACGTCCCAGCCCATTGCAGTTAATGGATCAGGACAGATGCCATAGCATCAGTTTGTGTCTTTCCTACTATCAAGGTACCAGGCAGAGCTCTTCAGAATAAAATACATGGGGACCGGAACAAATTTATCAGCCAGAGCAGGGCCTTTACCAAAAGCTCCAGTACTGCAGACATCCTGAGAGTGATATAGTTGCTGACTACCTGGGATCTATGTGTTCCTGCAGCCCCGGATGGTTAACGGCATTCAGGAGCAGGAGTGTAACGTTAACTGGGGACAGATAGAGCTAGGTGCTGTGGTGAAAGGATCCCTTGGCTGGGCATTCTGAAGTATCCCTGTGGTCTCTCCAGCAGGAATCTTTGGCCCACCCAAGGGTGGCCTTCTGTTGTGCTTTTCACTGAGCTGAGAGCATCAGGGCAGGTCGGGTGAGTAAGTGAATACCAACACGCAATCTGGCCACACAACACAGACTCGGAGAGCCTGACAGAACAGAGAGGCCATCTGGTCTACCACCCTCCTCCACCTCTTGGACTCAGGTTGTAGGGGTCACAGGCATGTTGGCTAATATACATATCAACCCCTACAGTTTAGAAATCACTATCAGGAGCATTATCTATTACATCCTTGCAGTACTTCCATGAGATAGTAGGGGTGGGGATTGCTGTGCACCCATTGTACAGACAGGATAATTGGGACTTGAGGCTCTTTTGCTAATGAAGAAAATAAGAAACTGTAAGGATCAGTGGACCCCAGTTCTTCACTCCTCTGTGTGTTGATCCACATCCTTTGACTCTGCGACTGCTTGTGCAACTTCCTTTGGACATTGCATGGGTGGAAGTGACCACAAGCCTGTTCTAACAGCAGGCCCCAAGGCCTCCTGGGTTTCCACATTGACTTCCTCCGCCTTTGCTCTGGGAGGATTTCTTGTGTCCTCAGCCCGGGACCCAGAATAAATACATGTGGAGCAGCCCCCAGCCTCCTGGCAATCCAGGGTCTGCAACTGGAAACTGAGCTGCCTCTGCCTCCCTGCTGACCTGTGACAACAAATGACTATTGTTTTACACTATTGAGAGTTTGGGAGTTTATTTTTGTTATGCAGAATTATTATTATTATTATTA
>NW_016805314.1:4131205-4150167 GCF_001698545.2 Rhinopithecus bieti
GGAAACGGAGAGACCACGGAAGAGGACTGGAAACGGAGAGACCACGGAAGAGGACTGGAAACGGAGAGACCATGGAAGAGGACTGGAAACGGAGAGACCATGCGATACGGCCACTTTGTGAGGAGAGACTTCTGAGCACCTGGAACTGAGTCTTCAAGGAGGAGGATACTGGAGGAGGCCTGGGCACAGGAGTCCTATGCAGGGGGAATGACAGGTGCAAGACCCAGAGACCCAAGGGACATGTCATCTACGTTTAACTGTTGTTCAGAGAGTCAGGGAGTGCATTTTCCCCCTCTGCTCATGTTTTCCTAGAAAATAACATTGCAGTGAAAAAAAAAACCAACCCACAAGAGTCCCCTGGTTCCAGCCCAGAGGCGGCTGCCCAGCTGTGAGAGGCAAAGCCAAACCAGAAAACAGCTGGTCTGCCCACTGCCCAGTGATGGGGAGCACCCCGGGGAAGGTTAGCGTCATTAGATCAGCAGAGAGTGGCTCCGCTCCCAGGCCAGGCAGCCTGCTGGATCTGCTCTGAAGATGGGAACTGGGCACTAATTACCATGAAGTCACCCCGCATGCAGCCACACAGCAGCGCAGGCTCTGTGGGATCCGTAGGCAGGTTCTCCTCTCCTCCATTCTTTAACAATGAGAGTCTTCACTTGCCTCTTCATAACACTTTGAGTGGATAAAGAACGTTCACGACCACGGATTTCTTATTCGCTGTGGGTATTGTTTTTCTCATTCGCTGGTGAAGAAAGGAAGGTCCAAGAGAGGATCAAATTTACATTGTTAGGAGGTGGGGGAGCTAGGATTTGACATTGCTTTTGGACCATATCTCTTTCTGGTTTATCTCTGTGTCTGGCTTGGAAAAAAAGAAAGGAAGAAAATAACACGTATTGACTACCTTCCATGTGTGAGGCACTTTACCTCTGTGAACTCATTTAATTAATAATACCCGTTTTATAAGTGAAGAAACTGAGGCTCAGGGAAGAACAACGATGTGCCCAGTGTTGCACAGCTGGTGAGTGGTGAGTGGAGACTGGGCTTCAGGGCTGTCTGACTGCACCTTTCCTCTTCCTACGGCATCTCCACCAGGCTCTCTGCCTGTGGGTTGAGAGTCTATGGAGCTCCCTTAGGTCTCTACAAGGCGGTCTGTGATTCTATTTCCTTCATCCAGCACTATCCTTGGTGAGCCCTCTGCGTTGTCTTGTCTGCTTGGGTGCATGGGGGCCTCAGAATTAGAATTCACCTCTGCAGCAGTGAGGACCTTTTGCCCGGACGTCCCTACGGGCCTGCTGGTAGGCTTTGTCAGGGCATGCAGGCTCACCTGAAAGGCCACCGGCCTCCCTGCAGCATCCATGGCCAGGGCCCTTGTTATCCAGCCTTGATCCCAAAGACCTGTAGGCAGCAGGAGACCCTTTCGACTCCTCCCTCTTTCTCCAGCTTGTACTTCAGTATTGGGAAAAAGCCCCAGGAAGCCAATTCAATGTCTTAACAGGTGTCTCGTCTCCTGCAAGTCCAGGATATTCGGTTTGACCTTAGAGCCACAGATAGTAATGCAGAACTCAGATTGTGTATTATATAACTGGAGTTATACAATTGGGCCAGTGAATGAGGCCTCCCAGAATCTGCTAGTCAGTAAGCAAATGCAGACGTGATAGTTTGCAAATTGGCTGGTGAAAACTCAGAGAAAAAAGGAATTTCAGGACCACCTGGTTTAAACTCTTCACTTGACAAATGCGAAACAGGCCTGGAGAGGGGAGGGGGTGCTTCTGGGTGTGCCAGTGACGCAGAGGCAGGCTGAGATTAGGGTTCATGTGTATGGGTGTCTTTCTTTCTTTATTTTAAAAAATTGTGCCAGAATGTTGCTACTCCCTACATCTTGCTTCTCATCTTCATTTTGGCCCAATTTACCAAATTAATTCGGATCAAAATGTTCATTCGGATTGTAAATTAGGTGAATAATTGCTGTATGGATCTCATCCTCGCGGCTCTGTCAGAGAACCCCGCAGCTTCAGGGAGCCCTCAAGGCCCGCATGGGCATATTCTTCCCCCAGGGGTAAAAACCCTGCTGGGAAGGAAAGGCCAAGTGCTCCCCCGTGACCCACATGTCCCACCCAGACACCACTCAGCACATGCAGGGAGAGCCTGAGTAACAGCAGGAAAGGAGAAAACTGGAGATTATGAAGATGTTGGTTCTTCCAACATTAACTTAGAAGTCTAAGTTTTCCTTAAACTTTTTTTTTTTAGGAGGACGAAAAGACTTGAAAAAATAAATTTTAAGTTTACCTAAAAAATATATAGGTGAAAATAGCCAAGAGTTATGACAGAGGAGTTGAATGAGGGGACTTGCTTAAACATATGGCAGAACTTATCATAAATAATTACTGACCATGAAAGTGCCAGTGTTCAGAGAGGTGGGAGATCTATTGAGGGTCACCCAAATAACTGCCCTTTATACAGACAGCTCAGTGGGAGGGAGCGGTCCCTGAATACGTACCAGTAGGAAAAATGGCTTTTTCTTTGCGAAAAAATGGACAGTTTAGGACCCAGATTCATACCACAAAGCAAAAGGGATATAGGGGAAAAAACATATTAAAATTAGAAGAGAAAATTTAAGTCAATGCTTGCCTCTAGGTGTGAAGGACATTCTAGGCATGAAAGTGATGGAATGATTACTGATGTTGAGCACATTTCGTATGCTTGTTGGCTGTGCGTATGGCTTCTTTTGAGAAGTGTCTCTTCATGTCCTTTGCCCATTTTTAAATGGGGTTGCTTGTTTTTTGCTTGTTAATTTGTTTAAGTTCCTTGTGACTTCTGGATATTTATTTACAACAGATTTGGCTATATATTTTTAAAAAACGTCAGCACATCAAAAGGATCCTACAGTGAAAAGGCAAAGGTTACAGCTGTCAAAGACAAATAATAAATTATGTGAAGGGTTCTTACTTATATTCATAAGAAAAACATTAAGGGCCTGCTATAGTTTGGGTGCTTGACCTCTCCAAACCTCATGTTGAATTTAATCTCTACCGTGGGGGTCTTGGGAGGTGGGACCCAGTGAAAGGTGTTTGAGTCAGGAGGGCAGATTCCTTATAAATAGATTACAGCCCTCCCTGGGTCATGTGGGTCATCCCTCTGTTAGTTCCTGGCAGAGCTGGTTGTTAGGAAGAGCCTGGTACCTTTTCTGTCTCTTTTGCCTCCTCTCTCTCCATGTGATCCCTGTACTCCAGTTCCCCTTCACCTCTGCCATGAGTGGAAGCAGCCTGAGGCCCTCTCCAGATGCCCGATCTTCCAGCCCGCAGAATCCTAAGCCAAATACGCCTATTGTATTTCCAGATTACCCAGTCTCAGGTATTCCTTTAGAGCAACACAAAATGGACTACAGCAGACCTCAATAGGAAAATGGACAAAAGATTATATAGTAAAAATGTTAATTGTTTCCAGAAACAAATGTGTTAAAAATGAGAAACTATTGTTATGTACCATATGAGCAAAGGTTTAAAAGATGTAATTGGTTTCAAAGTGTTGAGGACTACTAGTAGTCTTCTCAAATGTCAGTTGCTGATGGAAGAATAAATCACTGCCTTTAACTAAAACATGATGAATACACATGTTGAAGCCTTTATATATGTTCAGACAATTGGATTAAATAATTCTCCTATCTTTTTGAGATTCATCCACAAGAATGTTTATCACAGTGTTATTTATAATGGCAGTATGTTGAAAACAATCCAAATGTTCATGCCTTCTTTAAATCATTTATTCCATAAATACCAAGATCTGTTATGTTCTAAACACTGCATTAGACGTGGGGGACACACTGGTGAATAAAATGTGTGTGGTTCCTGCTCTTCATGGAATTCATAGTTTAGTGGGAAATACAGCAACAAATGAATTAACAAACAAGAATTGTCCAAGAACTATGGTTGAACAACGGTATTATTGTTCAGTATGTTCCATCATGCTATATCCTTATAATAAAATACTATGGGACCATTAAAAGTGATGTCTATAAAGAATGACATCTATCCATCCATCTATCCCTTCATCCGTCCAACAAATACTTACTGAATACTGAATATGCACCAAGAACTAGGGCAGGCATAGAGGATGCAATTGTCAAAATAAACACAGCCCTCACATTAGCAGGAAATCATGATCCTGTTGCTAAGGACTGTGATGGAAGTGACAGATTTAATCCAAGATTAAACTCCTAACTCTGAGGTCACGGTTCCAAGGTGTCCTAAAATTTGGCCCTCATTGACCTTGTCCTCTTCTGGAATATGCTCCCCTTTCCGCAGGTTACTCCTTATGACCTCCCCTTCTTCGTGCAGTCTTTCCTGATCACCCAATTCAAACAGGCGTTCTTCTCCAAATTTTCTGGCATTTACCGTCAGAAACACTCATTTGGCATTTATCACATTTTGTCCTTTATGGCCAGTTATTTGTTACCGTGTTTGCAATGCCCCTCGCAATGCGATGATAATACTGTCCTCTTCCCTTAGAACACTCTCTTCTCCCCTTTCCAGCTGTCCAACTCCTACTGAACACTCCCGGGCACAGCTCAGTAGTCACGCCCCTCCCTGGGCACCCACAATGGCTTTTTGTGCCTCATAATTTGAGTTAATAAACCAGAATGTAATCCCTATAAGGCTAGAAAATCTATCTGCCTTGTCTTAGCATCTCTGGAGGTGTCTAGCTCAGTGCTGGAGTCAAATAGGTGATGCCATCAAATGTGGAGTCCGTGAGTGGATAAGTAGGAATGAATTGAGGGCATTTTGAGGATGGCTTTAATGTGTTATAGATTATAGGTTGGCTGTGCTATGCTGTTTTTTTTCATATTGCATACAGAGTACTATGCACATAGCAGGTGCCTAATAAATATAAATTGCTTTATTAATTGTGATACTTGTAATGATAACTTTATTATTAACATTGTTGTTCAATACTGCCATCCCTACAAGGAATCTGTCACAAAGAAGCAGGGGCTCGGTCCATTTCCCTCTCACCCTTAGGGAGGAGAACTTCCCTCCGGGGCCGTGTCTGTCCAGAGAAGACCCTTGTCTGCATCTGGGGGCAAGGCTCCTGACTTGTGTGCAGACTCGGTCCCCAGGCAGGTGCTTTAGTGACACGCCTTGCAGGAGGCATGACTCCCACCCAGGGCGTCACTCCGTGTGGCAGCCGCAGGTGGGAGGGGCAGACGCCTGGGTCTTCCTGCAGTCTGTGCACCTGGATGGCACATGTACCTGTGGCCCGTGGAGACATGTTGGAGCAGCAGTCAAATACCTGAATAGTCCTAGAGGGTGGAGAACCCGTTACTAAGGGGAATGATGATTTTCCTGTTCGACTTACCTGCTAAGGCAGGAGTCTGAACTCGGGACCTATTATCAACTTAGGTGGTTTCTGCCGGCTCTTTAACAGGAAGCCGCGGCCTCTCCTTCCCTCCTCCTGCAGAGTGGTGCTGTCTGCACCCCACAGTACCTCCTCCAGACCACAGATGCTGTGTCTGCACCCCACAGTACCTCCTCCAAGCATCTCAGCAAGGAGAAAAAAAAGGCGCAACAAAACAAAACCCAAATATCCAGCTCAGCAGAGCTGCGCTGTCCAACCGGCTGTATATATCTTGACAATTTTGGTCCCTCGTCTTTTCCCCTTGAGTAAAGCTGTTCTTTTGATCCCAGCAACTCTGAGAGCAGCACAGCACTGAGATAACTTTTTATAAAAGTTGCTGGAGCATCATAGCCAGAGAGGTCCGGCCTCTAAGACAGAAATTCTGCTGAGAGAACGTCTCCCAGGCTTTCTCTTCCATCCTTGGTGCATGGAGCTTGGCTCCTGTGCCTGGTCAGAGGCAGTGAGTGAGGTGGGTACAGGTGCCTGGGGTTCCCGGGGTGGTCCCTGGGTGAGACCTGGCTGGTGGTCCCAGCCCGTTCCACTCCTGGGAAGGTTTTGGGTCACACCATTGTGACGTAGAAAAACCCCGGCTGGGGGAGGCGGGCACGGTGACTCACACCTGTAATCCCAGCACTTTGGGAGGCCAAGGTTGGTGGATCACCTGAGGTCAGGAGTTCAAAACCAGCCTGGCCAACATGGCAAAGCCCCATCTCTACTAAAAATACAAAAATTAGCCAGGCGCAGTGGTGGGTGCCTGTAATCCCAGCTACTTGGGAGGCTTAGGCAGGAGAATCACTTGAACACGGGAGGCGGAGGTTGCAGTGAGCCAAGATCACGCACTCCAGCTCGGGCAACAGAGCAAGATTCTGTATCAACAACAACAACAAAAACAAAAAACAAAACAAAACAAACCCCTGGGGGTGTACCTGAGGGCCACCAGAAAGGGGCTCGGTGAAGAGATGAGACGGAGTGGGAGGTGGCCGCGCCTGGGCGATGGGAGAGAGCAGGGGAGGGGGGTCGGGGGAACTGCTGCTGATTTCACAGGAAAGCAGCTGGGATGGGGCGGTGGAGTGAGAACTAGGATTGCCCCATATACAATACAATTGCATATTGGACATACAGCCCGTTCCATTCCTTATTCTGTGAAATCCACCATCCTGGAGAGTGAAGTTGAAAGGCTGATGACATAAAGTCCATCTGGGATCAGGCATGATTCTGGGTGCCCACATGGAGCACAGATCCCGTCCTTCCCAGGGGGCCAGGCTGGCTCCTCAGCCAGGCTCAAGGTGTGGGGTGCTGGCCTTTGTTGGCCCTCAGTGGGAGCTGACTGTTCCTGAGCGGGCGGACTTCTGAAGCCCAACTCTTCTGGATCCCTTTGGCTGCATCCTCTATTCCTGGGCCACGTCCTTCCTTCAAAGGCTTCAACCTCTCACAGATCTTGTCTAGAACACAGACTTGCCCCATATGTCTTGACAGCTCCCTGAGCCTTTCTGAGCTTTTATTCCCTTACCTATTCAATGAGAGTGGTGTGTGAGGGTCCACCAGGTAATTTGAGTGATGCCCTTGCCATCTCTGTCCCCTGCGGGTCATTCTGCCCAAAGGGGTGCATAGCGTTGGGACCACCAACTCCTCCCAGAGCACTGAGGTCCCTGCTGCCTAGTTAGTGGGTCCCAGGGAAGCCAAGTGCGTTTGGAATGGTATTCCCATCTTGCACTTTCGGGACCCCTCTGTGGTTCTGAGAGGAGGAAACAGCTCTAAGCTTGGTGATCTCGACTGTGCTGGGCCCTGGGTTGTGAGGCAAATGGAGTGCAGAGGCCCTGGGGGAGGACGCGTCCCTCGCCACTGTCACTGCCCAGTGCTGTGGTCAGGGGATTTCGCAGGGTGCACTGAGCCAAGGGGCCAGACTCTGAAGTCCACGGGGTTAAGGTCTCCACGCCAACCAGCTGACGGCAGCCGCCTTGCCTCGCCCAGACAAGAAAGCCTCGATCTAATCTCACTCTGAACTTTTCCCAAGGCTTTTGCTGCGCTTTGCTGTAGCTCCAAAGCTGCATGAGTGAGCGCCAAGCTCCTGTATAAGCGGTCGGTGACCCCAGAGGTCCGCTCGCTGATGGAGCTGTCTATTTTGGGGACTGTGGGTGGAGGGGGCATCTCAGAGGCTTCTGGAAAATTCCTGACGGGACTGTGTCTGTGTCCTGTCTCAACCCTCCAATCGACAGATCAGACAGCTTGTACTCACAGGCCAAGGACACGTGGAAAGAGACTCAGTCTTCTAGATGGGTGGTAGCAGCCATGGCCTTCTGTCCTCTGGGTCCCTGCAAGCCTGGATGAACCCAAGATGTGACTCAGTGGCACAGTGAGGAGACCTTCGAGGCCTCAGTGACCATCCTTGGACTTCACCTCTCGTGACTTTCGGGCAGAGAGGCCCTCCCATGCCCACAATAGGCCGAGCCCAGCCTTCCTCAGGGTTTGCCTCCAGGCCTGACTTTTAATTCCCTTTCTAAGTGGTAAGTAGCTTGGGGATGGTGGATGAGAAGGAACCAGAGAAAAACCTGCCTCACAGGCACAGCTGTCACAGTCCTCAGAAGACCAAAGTCACAAGGGCCTGTGGGGGCCTGCACGGCTGCCCAGAGGGGGCTGATGCCAGCCATAGGCCCGTTGCCTTTGTAGGCCAGGGTCCTGCAGTGCTGGATGGGGAGGGGGCGGCTCTGTCACGTGTGAAAAGCCCAGGGTGGCTGTAGCTTGCAGCAGACGGCAGTTCTCAGTTTGCTGGTTACTCCCCTGACAAATCCCCCTCTGGCCCCTTTTCCTTTCTGTCTTCAGTGGGGGTCGGGAGGCGGCAGCCCCAAAGACCTCTCCTTCCCACCCTTGTCTTTTCCATGGAGGTTCCCATGCAACACTTGTCCCTGTCCCTGAGATTTCAGACCTCTTTTCACAGTGCAAAGCCTCGTGCCTTGAGACTACTGCAGTGAGCAAGGTGAACCCCATCCCCAGGCTAAGGCAAGAATGCTGGCCTCTTCCATCGCTCCTAAGTTCCAGGCTGACCTCTTCCTTCAACTCAACATATCCAAAATGAAACCCAGCATCTTTAGCTCACCCTCGTCCCCCGCTGCCCCTGCCAGGGTCATGGCCACCCTGATCCAGGCCCCCCGGTCACACCTCCAGGCCTGACAATAATATTGCCTGGACTCCTTGAAGACTGCAACCAGATTAATCATCCCAGAGCTCTGCTTTGATAATATCACTTTTATAGACACATAAAAAGAAGCATTGAGGCAGCCAGTCATGCTAAATCTTAACCATCTTTACAGAATTTTTAGTGCAGCCCATCAAAATTGTCACCAGCCCTGAATGTCCCATGTTTATGGTGTCCATGATAACACCGCCTATGCTGGAGGCAGCAGCACTTGGAGATGGTGCAGAGCTGGCACTGCAGGAGCTGTCTTTGCCAGGCCTGATTTCACAGCCAGGCCTGCTTCTCCTGGTTCCGCACAGAGCCCGTGGTCACCTCCTGCAACTCCCATCCCAGAGGCGTAAGTGAGCAGTCTCTGAGTACCATCGGCACTCCTCTGCGGGGTGACAGATGACAGCTTTAAAGATGTTGGGCCGTTGGGCATTACCTTTTCAGTCACTGGGTGTGAGGGGCCTGGGAGTCCTTGGCAGGGGCTGGCCTGGGCAGGCTGGTCGGCTTCAGCAGCGGCTGTGGGCCAAACAGCATGGGAGCAGTTGTGCCAAGGCAGAGATTGGACCGTAGGGGAACAGGAAGCAGGACCAACAGTTTTGATTCACGGGGTTGCGTTACAGGTGGTTGTTTCTGTGAAAGCCCCATTGATGCCACAGTGATGTATGGTAATAATGAAAAAGACAACACTTGTAAAGACACAGAGGCAGTGAGGAATAGAAACAGTTTGGTGAGCTTTGTGGAGCTGGACTCCCTGAGTTCAAAACCCAGCTTCAACACGTACTGGCTGTATGACCGCCCGACTTCATCTCCATCTCCCCGGGACGCCTTCCCTGACTGCCTTAGTGTGCTGTCCGCTCGGTGTCTCTGGTCTCCCAGGACTGACCTGTTGGGCCGTGTGCTTGGTGCTCTGTGTATGGCTGCTGTGGTTGTGTGTACACTCCCGTGCAGAGCACGTGTTTCCCCAACTAGTTTGTATCTCTGAGTGCACAGACTTGATTTAAATTTCTTCCTGACCCTGCGGTGCTCTGGGAATGCTGTCTAATTGTTGCGATTTTACTCTTGTGGCCTGTGCTAGCTGCCTGGTTGGCAGTTGGGACTGAAGGATGCTCATCCGCTTGCCTGACCACAAGCCTCTCACCAGCCCTGCCTTTGTTCTCCCATGAGTCCCCTTGAAGGCAACCCATTTGTGGTGGGAGGCGTAGAGTCCAGCAGGGCTTTTGCACCTTTTGCCCTCCTGAGTCATGGAGGAAGAGCTGGCTTCCTCATCCATACAGAGGGAAAAACAAATGACCAGTTACCTTGGGCAGAGTCCACAGTCCAGCCTGCTTGGCTGCCGTCGGGGAGGTGCCAACTGCAGAAGGCATGGGCCCTTCCAGGTGTGGACTCGGCCCCTGGGCAGTGCGATCTGTGGCCTCCTTACCAGTGGTGAGGAGTGGAGAAGAGTCTCTCTCTGCTGTGCATGGCAGCCTCAGCCCACACAGGATGCTGGCATTTCCGTGCTATTAAATAATTAACTTGGTACTACATGGAGTAAAACACGCATTGGTCTGGTAAAAGGCCTCAATTAATTGCTTTCATGTTAGCTGTGTACTGTGTCTCCAGGAGGAGATAAGAGGTGGGAACGTGGGTTTCGAAGCCAAGTTGAGAGACACCCTCACAAAAAGTGGTAGGTACCCTCACAAAAGGTGGTAAGTACCCTCACAAAAGGTGGTAAGTACCCTCACAAAAGGTGGTAAGTCCCCCTCTTCCCATGTAGTTGGGTCTGTTCAGTGGTGCAGTACAGAGGCAGCAGCCACTGCCAGTTTTGTCTCTGGTCGTCTTTGGGGAAGTAGGGAGGGGGACATGGGACCCAGCTCGCTGCTGATGGGTGGTGTGACTGGCTGCCTCGGATGGGCCGACCCAGGCTGTGACAGGTGGTGGCAACATTGGGCTGCTTTTCTGCCACTGCTCTTGGAAAACGCTCTGAGTCATCACACGCCTGCCTTCTGCACCTTCCGGAGGCGGCCTCTGCTGACTGCATGTGGCTGTCAAGGCTGGGGACATTCATGGGGCCTGCAATGCCGCCTAACACATGCAGTGACCGGGAGGCGTTGTCTCGTGGTAGCTTGCACCGTGTGGATTGGTGCCCACCCACCATGCTGCCCTCATGCGGTGCGTGTCCACTTCCCCACAGGATGTCCCATCCTCCAGGGCAGAGACCGCTTGATTCTTGTGTTTCCTGCCAGAGCTCAGGGTCCAGGGCCCCTGCTGCTTGCCAGGACTGTGCTGAGCTCCTGCAGGTGGGGATGCAGCAGCCCTGAGAGTAGGTGCTTAACAATAATTTCAAATAAATGGACCTTCTCAGATGTGACTGGGCGCCCCTTTGGTTTTAGGGACCATTGTGGGCAGTGGAGTTACAGTGAGACCAAGACACACCAAAGCTCCCTCATGGAGTTTAGATTTTGGTGAGAGGACATGTACGGTAAACAAACACAAAAGGAAGAGGCCCAGGATCCTGGGGTGGTGATCAGCAAAGGACAATAGAACCAGGGCAGGAAATGCCAGGCATGGGGGTGGGAGGAAGCTGCCATTTCTTTTTAATTTTTACTTTCTGTAGGTGCATAGTAGGTGTAGATATTTAGGGGGTGTGTGGGGTATTTTGATACTGGCGTACAAGGGGTAATAACCACATCAGGGTGAGGAGGGGTGTCCATCCCCCCAAGCACTTTTCCTTTGTGTTACAGGGAGCTGCAGTTTTAAGAAGGGTGGTCAGGGAAGCTGTGACTGAGAAGGTGACGTTTAGGCCAAGGCTGGGAGGAGGAGAGGCCTGGCTGTGCGCTGATGTGAGAGGAGGCCTTCCACACAGGCTCGGGAGTCACAGGAGGCCCCTGTGGCTGGAACTCAGCCTGCGCGGCAGAGGGGTAGATGTTAAGATCAAAGAGGTGACTGCAGCCAGATCGTGTGGGGCTCCTCAGGATGTTAGCTTTTCTTGGATATGAAACCACTGAGTGGTTTGGAGTCTCTGGAACTGTGTCATGGTGGGCAGAATAGTGGCCCCTGGACCCTGAGAGTGGGCACCCACGTGATTAAGTCATGGATCTTGAGATGGGAGATTCTCCTGGATTATGGGGAGGTCCAAATCTAAATACAAGCATCCTTATAAGAGGGAGGCGGGAAGGTGAGAGTTGAAGAGGGAGGTGTAAGGATGGAGGCGGAGGGCAGAGGTCAGAGAGAGACCTGACAACGCTACACTGCCAGCTTTGAAGATGGAGAAGGGCCACCAGCCAAGGAACGTGGGCACCTCTGGAGGCTGGAAGAGGCAAGGACATGATTCTTCCTGAGGGCCTCCAGCAGGGAGGCCAGCCCTGCCCATCCATTTTGACTTCTGACCTCTTGAACTGTAAGATGATAAGTCTGTGTTGTTTTTGACATCAAGTTTGTAATAATTTGTTATAGCAGCAATAGACGATGAATACAGGTACCAGGAATGATGTTTCACAGCTCCTAGGGGATCTCTGAGTCATTTGGGTGTGAGATTCCACTGGATAGAACAGATCCAGGGAGGGGGAAGCCTGGCTTCCACTCAGCACTTGGAGGTGGGTAATGGAGAGAGTGAGGCTGCTATGTGAGCTGCCTTTGGAAATGAGTCCATCGAGTTCCAGCGGCTGACCCTGGACCAGGAGTCCACCTGGGGCACCTGGGGTGAAGCACCTGTCACCTCTATATGTAAGCAGACTGCATCATGCAGGTGATGGTCCCACCCAGGGCACAGCACTTCTCTTACAGATTTTGCCCAGGTCAGTCATTTGAGGTATTTGCATTTCCTGGACCATCCCTGGATGACAGTAGAGAAGGTGACCAGGAGCCAGGCAGGTGTTGGTGGCTGGAGGTTAGGCACAGGGTGGATGAACCTCTAATGGAGCATTCAGCATTATCTAAGGGGGTAGAGGGCTTTTCCTCTAGGGAGGTTGGGGTGAGGCATGTGACTCCTCAGGTGTTCTCCACATTCTGGATGTTACCATCCTTCTGAGGGCTCAGAGGAGAATCAAAGAGAAGAGCCAGGGACTGGAATGTTGGGGCCTCTGGCCAAATTCAAAGAACTGGATGTTCAACTTGAAGAGTTGGTTCTCCTCATTCCTCTTCCACATGGCCTGGACTCACCTGCTCAGTAGTGTCAACTCTACCTTTGGTGGCTTCTTTAAAGTGGACCATATGCTATCTTCTTCCAGTCAACCCTAAGTTCATCCTCCACATAGGTTTTCCAATCTCCCCTCCTTCCAGAAGGCTTCCAAACCTGATCAAGTGAAGATCAACAGCCTCCCTGGTCCCATTGTTGGGGAATTCTGATGGGTATGTGTCCATAACTCTCCACACTCAGTGTGTTTTTTTCCAATATGGTTTTGATATTAAAAGTACCTTTATAACGTTACTTTGTCCAATGATGGACTAACTCCCCATGACCTGCTGATTCCATTTTTTTTTCAAATGAGTGATCTTTAACAATGTATTTAACAGAGCCATTGGTTTCAATATGTTCCTAGAAGGCCATCCATCCATCCATCCATCTATATATCCATCCATTTATCTATCATCCATCCATTTATCTATCATCCATCCATTTATCTATCTTTTCATCCATCTATCCATTCATCCACTCATCAACCCATCCATCCATCCATCCATCCATCCATCCATCCATCCATCTATATATCCATCAATTTATCTATCTTTTCATCCATCTATCCATTCATCCACTCATCCATCCATCCATCCATCCATCCATCCATCCATCCACCTATCCATTCATCCATCCATTCATCTATCCATCCATCCATCCATCCACTCATCTATCCACTCATCCATCCATCCATCCATCCATCCATCCACTCATCCATCCATTCATTCATCCATCCATTCATCCATCCATCTGTATATCCATTCATTTATCTATCTTTTCATCCATCTATCCATCCATCCACTCATCAACCCATCCATCCATCCATCCACTCATCTCTCCATCCATCCATCCATCCATCCATCCATCCATCCATCCTTCCTTTCTTCCAATATTTACTGAGCCCCCACTACACGCCAGCATGTGTTCTTAACACCAGGGACACAGCCTTGAACAATGCAGGTATAGTTTCTGTTCTCAAGGGGATAGCATTCTAGTGATTTTGATCCTGTGGTACCAACCAGAATTTAAGTTAAATATTTTGGATGTTGATTACCTCAGAAACTGAAAATGTCAAGTCTACAAGGAGCCTTAAAGGTCATCTAGTAAAACCCCTGCCTTTTACAAGTGAGGAGACTGAGGCCAGAAAAGAAGCACTGGGTGGCCAGGGTTCCCCTGGCTGGACAGTGGCCCAAACNCATCCATCTATCCATCCATCCACTCATCAACCCATCCATCCATCCATCCATCCATCCATCCACTCATCCATCCATTCATTCATCCATCCATCTGTATATCCATTCATTTATCTGTCTTTTCATCCATCTATCCATCCATCCACTCATCAACCCATCCATCCATCCATCCACTCATCTCTCCATCCATCCATCCATCCATCCATCCATCCATCCATCCATCCTTCCTTTCTTCCAATATTTACTGAGCCCCCACTACACGCCAGCATGTGTTCTTAACACCAGGGACACAGCCTTGAACAATGCAGGTATAGTTTCTGTTCTCAAGGGGATAGCATTCTAGTGATTTTGATCCTGTGGTACCAACCAGAATTTAAGTTAAATATTTTGGATGTTGATTACCTCAGAAACTGAAAATGTCAAGTCTACAAGGAGCCTTAAAGGTCATCTAGTAAAACCCCTGCCTTTTACAAGTGAGGAGACTGAGGCCAGAAAAGAAGCACTGGGTGGCCAGGGTTCCCCTGGCTGGACAGTGGCCCAAACAAGATGGAGCCCAAGTCTCTGATGGGAGCATTTCCCATTGCATGGGGCAGACCCCCCAACCTGTGATTTCGGGTGTACACTTGGCATCTATGGATGGATGCTTTATAAGGCTGATGTGTACACACTGAGGTCACAGCAGGAAAAGGGAATACAGAGACATTTCAGGTGACTGAAGTCTGGGTGAGAGGGAGCACTTCTAAAATAGAAATCCTGTATATGGGAGGAACACATGGTAATGTGTCGGGTCGGGGGTGTCTGCAGAAGCCTGGGAGGATTGTCCCAAGGGGGAAGAGCAGATAGGTACATGCAACTGGCTCTGCAACGTTCACCTGGATTGCATTTGAACCCCCAATCCAGGCTCCCAGGCAAGGTCAACACACCCTACATGCCTGTGTCCCCACCCAAGCTGGCTGGCCTACACCACCAGTGACTGCACCCCAGGGTTATGCCCCTTTAGCCCCTGCTTTTCCTGCAGTGCTGCTCCCACCTGGGGGCTGCTCCTCACACGCAGGCTCTCCTGGGAAGGCTTGTGAATCGCAGCTGCCCTGGCTCCCCACATACACATCACCTTTTATTCACTTCTCTCTGATTCCACAGAGCTTCCCAAGCTTGCTGCTTTTTCATGTCATGGCATGCACATAAAATAATATTTGAGGGTTGCACTGCAGCAGAGTGGAGGGGACTTGGGTTTCTGTGTGGGATGTGGTCAAAATATTCATTACATTTTTTTACGTTACTTAAGGTTGATGAAAAATTTTAAAGCACACAGTTTAAAAAAGATATTAAAAATAAATTTGTGTGAGAGTTCTAGAAATCCATAAAGTTATTTAAATGAGAAAATTGAGGGCTTTCCTGAGCATAACTTTTTTCGTGTGTCAGTTTTGATGCTTAAAAAATGCCTACAGTGCAATTTATGCCTCACACTTAGTGATAATTTTTTCGATTTCCTGATAGGCACCATGGACTAGAAACTTTGTTCACACAAGTAGGTGATAAAAGTTTTGAAACCATTTTTTTTAAAACGACCATTCAGAAATTTATGACAGTTGAATTTATATTTAAGGTTTTAAATGGTTCTTCCTTTTCTTTTGCTGACAAAAGTAATGTCAAAATTTCTTTGTAATGGATTTCTTATTGGACTTTTTTATATCAAGTATTTTGAATGCGTATGCACTGTGAGGGCAGTTAGTGTGCTCCCTGCTGCCAGCTCAGATAGCACCAAAGGGCACATCAGACAGACACAAGCGGACAGATGGACCCCGGCTGTGGGTAGGGAGACTAGGGCCTCTGTTTACAGCTGCACCTGCCAGAATCCCCCGTCAGCCCCACTCACAGGCTGGGTCCTTGGATGCTGGCACAGACTCCTCCTATGTTGATCAGGGGCCTGGCTGCTGGGGAGGTGTGGTGGCGGCAGAGCACCCCCTTGGGTGCACATATTGTGCTGGTCCCGTTGTGCCACAGGGAGCTGAGCCACCCTGAGATGCCACCGCGGGGCCGCTAGGACTGCAGGTGCCGACCAGGTCCTCTATCCTCAGGGCTGGTGGCCGACAGTGCCCTGGCCCTCTGACCTGCCCCACCTCCCAGTTGGGAAGCTGTCCTTAGCCCTCCTCCCACCGCTGAACCCTCCAGCACTTCCCTGACCTGCTACATCTTTGAGCAGATAACATTTTTCTCCTAGTCATCTGTAAAAGTTGAGATTATTCAGTAGAACCTCCATTTCTCTTCTTTTATATCTCAAATTCTCTATTCCTCACTTCCCTCCCCTCTCTTTCTTTCCTTCCATTTTCATTTGCAGGTATTTGCGCACCACCCCGTATTTGGTGGTGGGTGTGGGTGTTGTGGATGAAGAACAGGACAGATCTCTTCTGCTGGGGACTGCAGAGCCTGGTGTAGGAGGCAGCTGGGACTCAGCATACTCCCCTTATGTAGGTCCTCTCTCTCCAGCACCTCCCACACATCACTCCCCCACATCTCCCCTCTGACACACTTCCTGGGTCCCTGTTGTCTATACAGTCTCTGTTGCCCCCTTTTATTACTTTGCTGCTGCTCCCTCTAATTCACTGCCTGGGTTCCTGGTACTCCCCGTGGGCCTCCTTGCCCACTCAGCCTTCAACTTTTCACCGTCTGAATCCCGCATTCCCCACAAAACAGAAATTGCCTTCTCAAAGGTCACCAGAGACAGAAATGCCAAGTTTACTGCATGTCATCGGCCCTCCTCTCCCTCAGCCTCTCTGTGTGATTGCACCCTGATGGTGGCCTTTATTCTCGCCACCTTCCTCCCTGTCTTGAGGACACCACCTTCTCCTGGCATCCTCCTGCCTCGCTGGAGTTTCTTTTCACCACTGTGGGAGAGACAGGCCTTGAGAAGCAAAGGTCACTGTGGTGGGAGTGCAGGCCTGGGCCAGGGGAAAGGCCGGCTCCAAGCCTTCCACACACCAGGATTGCGGGACGTCTGTGTCACTGTCAATCTTTGGGCTCCCCTTTGGTTTCCACCTCTCAGCGTTACTGGCAGTGAGCACCCTCAGGCAGCAGAAACATGCTTTGTGTTTGTTTAAGAAGCAGTAGGCAACAGGTGAGGGGCCAGATCCTGTTCTCCGGGTCAGTCATTCGGATCAAACTTGAATCTCCAGAGGCAGCTCACAGCATGGACTGTCCCTAGAGTCTCCAAGGTCGAGAAGCCACACTCGTCCGTCTGGCACTCCGAGGCCCTCTTGGAAGAGGCCTTGTCTGCACCAGAGCAATCCTCCCTCTCCCGTCTGATACAGGAGGCTCAGTAGAGCCTCTCTCTTCTGGCCTCTGCTCCCTCTCTGACATCCCCCTCATCCCAATGGCTTGAGCCTTCACTTCTCTGCAGTTGGAATCCAAATCTGTAACGCTCTAGCCCTTGTCTTACCTCGGTTTTTCCCAAAAAGGGCCCAAGAGAAGGGCTTGGCAACAATCCATTTATTTGGACACTGATACCATGCAACTGGAGTGAGGGCCCAGGGCAGTGGCCAGGCAAGGAGAGCTTCTCCAAGGGGACGTTGCTGAGCTAGCCATCCTCAGGGCTTCTGTGTAGGGGTGCATCACAATGCCCCTAAAGAACAGGGTAGGGGAGTCCAGAAATGCCCCATGGGCATTAATATGCTCCCCGAGTGAGCAGAGGGCGTATTAGTGCTACCCATAAAGACATACCAGAGACTGAGCAATGTACAAAAGAAAGAGGTTAATTGGACTTAAACAGTTCCATGTGGCTGGGGAGGCCCCACAGTCACGGTGGAAGGTGAAAGGCGCTTCTTACATGGCAGTGGCAAGAGAGAGCCAAGTGCAACGGGGTTCCCTTATCACACTATCAGATCCCGTGAGACTTACCCACTACCGTGAGAGCCGAATAGGGAAACCCTCCCCAGTGATTCGTGCTCTCCCACTGGGTCTCTCCCACAACACGTGGGAATTGTGGGAGTACCATTCAAGATGAGATTTGGGTGGGGACACAGAGCCCAAACCCTATGGAAGGGTCAGGACTCTGAGCCTCTGTGAAGAGAAGGCGGCCTGGAGACTCATCTTGGTAAAAACATTTTTTTTTCCTTTTTGAGACATAGCTTTGTTCTTGTTGCCCAGGCTGGAGTGCAGTGGCCTGGTCTACACTCACTGCAACCTCTGCCTTCCAAGTTCCTGCCTCAGCCTCCCAAGTACCTTGGATTACAGGCACCTGCCACCACGCCCAGAAAATTTTTTTTTGTAATTTTAGTAGAGACAGGGTTTCACTATGTTGGCCAGGTTGGGCTTGAACTCCTGACCTCAGGTGATCTGCCCACCTCGGCCTCCGGATTATAGGCGTGAGCCTTGGTGCCTGGCCTCATCTGGGTAAAAACTTGAGCAGCACAATTAGATGAGCTCCAGGCTGCTGAACACTTGCAGGTGCTGGAGAGGGGCACCCAGAGAGGGTGCGGCAATGTGCTCCCCCCCACCCCCACACCTTGTGCACCTCTGCATCTGGCTGCTGTTCTGTCGCCTTTGTAACTGTGAACCAATATTCAGTCCGTATAATCAACGGGTAACGCTAAGTAAAATGTTTCTCTGAGCCTGTGAGCTGTGCTAGCAAATGATCAAACCCATCTGGGGTTGTGGGGTCCCTGACTGATACTGGGTTGGTCAGACACACATGCCCCAGCCTGGCACTTGCACGTGGCATCTGAAGTGGGGCAAACCCCGTGTGACTTAGCCCGAAACCTGTGGGATCTGATGTTATCTCCGGATGACGGTGTTGGGGTTGAACTATCGGACACCCAGCTGGTGCCCACTGCAGAACTGCTTGGCACGCAGGGAAAACCACAAACACATCCGGTCACAGAAGCGTCCGATGTTGAGTGTGAGAAAGTTTGTTTTCCCTTTTCACAGAGTGACTTGCCCAAGTCCCCATTTCAGTAGCCCAGTCCTGTCCTCTACTCTGGAACTCACTGGGTGAGGCAGGGCCAGCAGTTGGGAGAGAAAGGGCTGGTGGTGGGGTGGGTGGGGGGCT
>NW_016805314.1:4153620-4201016 GCF_001698545.2 Rhinopithecus bieti
TTGTTTTCCCTTTTCACAGAGTGACTTGCCCAAGTCCCCATTTCAGTAGCCCAGTCCTGTCCTCTACTCTGGAACTCACTGGGTGAGGCAGGGCCAGCAGTTGGGAGAGAAAGGGCTGGTGGTGGGGGTGGGTGGGGGGCTCATACCAAAGGGTCAGCAGGACCCTTGGTGGGAGGACACCCAGGTGCACATTCAGTGAGCTCGGTTCAGAGAGACAAAAGTGACTGCACTTGTAGAAGGTGGGAAGGTGAGCCGAGCCTTTGACGGGGGTTGGCGGGCAAAGCCGTGGCACCAGCAGCCGTGCTTTGAGTCTGTGGGGGTGAAGGTGGAGGAGAGGGTGGCATCCCAGCATCGTGCAGTCCACCTGGGGCTCCAGAAGAGGTCCGGAAGGGATCAGAGACGACGTTGCCATACACAGGGCTTGAGAGACCATTCGGTAAATATCAAAGAAACACTCTACCTTGTCTTCTTAGTGAGGAAGGGCTGGAGCTGGCCACAAGGACACAGCGTCTTTATAGTCACTGCATGTCACCCTGTGGGGGAAACTATGTATTTCCCATTACAGAATGTGGCCTCAGGCATTCTCCAGAAACGCTTTTGCTATCTCCCTAAAGTCTTGAGTTCAACAGCCCCTCTAGTTATTATGATCCATAGACCCCTGGGCTCCAGACTCTACTGGATAATGAGTCAGAGGAAAAATACTGAGAATTTTTTTTTTTGAGATGGAGTCTTGCTCTGTTGCCCAGGCTGGAGTGCAGTGGCACGATCTCGGCTCACTGCAACCTCTGTCTCCCGGATTCAAGCAATTCTTCTGCCTTGGCCTCCCAAGTAGCTGGGATTACAGGCGCCCACCACCATGTCCAGCTAATTTTTGTATTTTTAGTAGACGGGCTTTCGCCATGTTGGCCAGACTAGTCTCAAACTCCTGACCTTGTGATCTGCCCCCCTCGGCCTCCCAAGGTGCTGGCAATTCTAGGCATGATCCACCGGACCCAGCCAAATACTCAGAATTTTAAAGTAAAACTGTCATTTTTAAGGACTGCATTTGAGGAAGGGAGAAGCATCCTCTCCAGTCAGACTCTGAAGACCAACACATACCAGCTTCTGAGCGCATGACGATTACGGGCTTTTGCTCATACGGAAGTTCGATCTGAGACCCCTGCAGGCATTCCCTGCAGTCAGCTGTCGGGAGGGGCCTTGGGACACTCCGGCTGGAGAGGTGACCTGTGACACTCAGCAGGTGAAAGGGAGCTACACTGTCATGAGCATATTTTTAAAGGGCCACTGGAAAGGCTTTTTGAAAGATATAATATTTATCTAGTGACATCTTTGAGGCCGATAAAGGTTTCATAGTGCTGATCCCGGGGAACAAAACGCTCATACCCCTTTTTGTCAGTTGAGACTTTGACTTTCTCTGTCTCCTACTGACGTGAAGCACTGCCTCATTCCGGGAGGTATGTGTGCCAATTTCCTCATCAAAGGATTCCTGCGCCCAGAAGAGGAGGAGGAGCAGCAGCAGTCCTCGGGTTCCCTGCGTGCCTGCGAGGCTGAGGCAGCTTGTTTTGGGCCAGGTGTGCTGGATGCGCCCTGGCTTCCCTCCGTGGGGCCCCAGGGTGGGAGGCCCAGTGCAGCCATCTCACAGGAAGAAAGGCCGCTTATTGCCTCGGACTCGGCCCTTCTGCTGCAAGGCTCTACTGCCTCAGGTTCCCCCATCAGTTTTGGGTAGGATTATCAGACCTCTTCCCAGGAGCGCGCTTGGAGCACGATGGTCACTATCCTCTCCTAGCACAGGTGGCGCGGTGGCTTGGGCAGGCCGGCTTGGGCCGCTTGCTGGCTTCATTCCCTGGCTGGTGTACATCAGGGCCAGCCGCTTCACTCCTCTGCTCCTTCTCATCGCATCTGCGAGATGGGCACGATGGCAGCACACCCTCCATATGTTTCTTGTGTAGGTTAAATGTGGTAATGTGTGTGGGGCTTTAGGCCAGTGACTGCCACATGGCAAGACCTCCATAATCACTTGGTATAAATGTGCTTCCTTAGTTTGGAATACTCATTTCCTTCCCAAATGTTAGTACCTTTGCAATAAGAACATGCCACCCCTCCCCATAGTGGCTTTCTCTCGGTGTTGGCCATGAAGAGGGCCGATTGCTGGCGCTTGAGCAAACACCAGAGGCTGCAGCCCCAAACCTTTCAGAATGGGTGTCAGAGGCCTAGAAAACCACCCAGAGGACCATATAGGTGGATTTTGTAGGCCCTAGCAATCAGACAGCTGTGGGTGATAGTGAACTAGGCATGTTTAGCAATATTCCCAAAGCCAGAGTCAAAAGTAGGCTAGCTCTACATGCCTGCAAAACCCGCTTAAGTGCTCCCAGTGGCTTCTAGTTCTCGTATTGTTTTCTATAAAACAATACATCAGCCAGACTTGTGATGCAGAGACAATATTGAGTGGAAAGATCTGAATATCCCCAGCTCTGAATGCAAACGTGGTACAGCGGACTTTGACTCTGAATGTGAACTTTTAAGAATATCTTAACTTACTTTACAGATTTTTTCCTTTTACTTATGTAAAAGAATATATATAAGAAAAAGCTGGCTCACGCCTGTAATCCCAGCACTTTGGGAGGCCGAGGTGGGCAGATCATGAGGTCAGGAGATTGAGACCATCCTGGCTAACACGGTGAAACCCCGTCTCTACTAAAAATATAAAAAATTATCCGGGCGTGGGGCGGCGCCTGTAGTCCCAGCTACTCGGGAGGCTGAGGCAGGAGAATGGCGGGAACCCGGGAGGTGGAGCTTGCAGTGAGCTGAGATTGCACCACTGCACTCCAGCCTGGGCGACAGAGCGAGACTCCGTCTCAAAAAAAAAAAAAGGAAAAGCATTACCCAAAAAAGCCCAAACAACTCTTTGAATAAATACAAAATAAAAATTGTCATAAGAATGCCTCATGTTCTGCTTTAATTGGCAATCTCTTTTTAAATAACATGTAAAACAATACAATACATTTGTAAGTGTCTTACAAAAAGAATTCAGGCTGATATGCTAATGTTTCTTTGAGAGTTTCTTGTGTCAGCTTGGCTAGGCTATGGTGCATAACTGGTCAAACACTGGTCTGGATATTGCAGTTGGATATTGCAGTTGTGATTAACAATTATAGTCAGTGGACTGTAAAGAAATAAAACAGATTACCTTCCATAATGTGGGGTGGGGACCTCATCCAGTCGGTTGAAGGCCTTAGGAACAAACCCTGGGGTTTCTTGAAGAAGGAGGGATTCAACGCTTACCTAAATTTCCAGCCTACTGGCCTGCCCTACGGATGTCAGACTTACAACCCCCTACAATGGCTTGAGCCAATTCCTTAAAATAGTTCTGTTTCTCCGGAAACCCCTACTATAATCTTTTTGAATAGGTTGGTTAGAATTGAGCAGTGTGACCCATGTAAAACAAGGTCATATTTAGAGATATCTCGCTTTTTTTTTAAGGCAGACTATTTTTTGCACCAGCTTTCTAGGTGGCTGGTTGCCACCTACCTAGTGATGCTCACTGTCGCCTCGGCCTTTTCCCTGTGCTCACGTGACTGGCTTTTGCAGCCCCATGTGCAGGACCTTATATCCACCCCAAGCAATTTCCTTTTCACTAAATGTGGTCGATTACTTTGGCCATCCTTCACTACTCAGGGGGACATCGTCTGGCATCACGTTCCTGTCTGTGGCAACCGTGGTACCTGGAAGGACCCAGGTGTGTGCCTCTGCAGGTTCAGGTGACGAGGTGCCACTGATGTCGTCACTACCAGGCATGGAGCAGTCACCTCGGGCCCTTGCAGTGCAGCCCAGGGTCTCCGGAGTCGGTGGCTCTGGGGTTGGGCCGCACATGGGCAGTGACAGGATTAATAGTTCTTCCAGCACAATCCATCATCCCTCAACAATGCATTTCTGGCAGTTAATTAGAAGCCACACAGTGGAATAACGAATGCCGTGTTTAGAATTACAATCTATTGCTAAACCACAGATCGGACAGCCCATTGCTGCCCATAACCCTGGATGTCTTGAGTGTCTGCCCCCAGTGCCTGTTGAACCCTCTTCAGTGACTCACCTGTAGAGTGATCTGGATGGCTTAATCCCTTCTGAGGCTGGGATGCTACCTGGGCAGGGGCAGGAACTAAAGGAAGGGGGAAGCGGACTCAGCTCCTGGAGAAGGGAAACTGCTGGTGCCTAGAGCAGCAAACCAGTGTCTTTCACTGGTATCCAGCGCTCTGACAGGAAGCCTTCTGCCACGCTCCTGTTTGGGGGCACACCAGGCTCCCTGTGTTTACTCACAGTGGGAGACCCTCAGGGTCTCTCCGTACTCTGAGGTGGTTCCCGGCGAGACTCCAAGATTAGAACCCATCTCCACAGCATTGATTCACCCTGACTCCTGCTTGCTGTGGGAAATTCAGCTTCCTCATCTATAAAAGGGGCAGAAACCACTGTATATGTCTTTGATTGCTAGAAGGGATAAATAATGTAATCATTTAAAGTCCTTGAATAATTGCATAGGGTATCCTGTCTTACACACTGCGTGATCAGTAAATTTGTTCTGTGTGTCTGTGTGTGTGTGTGAGGGAGAGAGACACACACACACACACACACACACACGGAGTTCACTTTTGTGGTCACTCACTTTTATCTGTAGTTTCCCCACCACAGGCGGGAGCTGCAGGCTTGGGGGACAGGGCACCTTCCTTTCATGCCTTGGGTGTTGTGGGATGTGTTTCCAGATTCTATTCTAGTTGACAGAGCCCTTTGCTGGCCTAAGGACAGCATGTCTCTAAATAAGTTTAAGAATAGGTAAGAGAAAACCAGAGTTTATTTTATTCTAACCATTCGGACTTGGGAGCAGGGTTGCATGGAGGGTGGTGGTGCGCTAATAAATGCTTACAATCCGGCAGGGAAGAAAAGCCTTGGTATAGAGGTGCTGGTTTCAGTGGTGTAAATACTCTCACTACGGCTGACGTTGAGATCTTGGAGTTGGGATGGGCACAAACGGCTCTTCTGAGTGGGTCTGAGTCTGCTCCTCACGCCCCGGGGAGGGTGGATGCAGGATAAGTGGGGTCTGGGCTGCTTGCCTGGCTGAGTTTCCCCATATGAGCTTCCTCCTGCCCCACGCCCAGCTATCAGGCCACCTGGAAGCTAAGGCTGGCTCCTCCTCCAGTTGTGGCCTAAGGCCCCTGCACAGGTCTGCTTGCTGGGCCCACGCTGCAGCCCCAGAGTCTCAGAGCCGGCCTGGCTCAGCCTGCACGAGATCCGCTGCCGGATGGCATTTTACCCACCTTTGTAACCACATTCCCCACACTCCCACCCTCTTCCAGCCCGCAGCCTGGCGTGGTGTAGGCGTTTTGTGAATGCCTGTTCAGTGCAGACGTTTTCAATCACAAGGCACACGTGGGCACAGGCAAGGAGAATTAAAGGCCCTTTGAAGCTTCCCTTTGCCTGAGTCCTGGCGTGGTCTGTGAGGGCCTTTGTCTGTCAGCATTTGTGGGGTTCTCACTCAGTGGCTGTGCTTGTTCCTCTCTGTGTCTAATAGCAGAGTGTGCAACTCAGAACGTCTCTGCTCACAGGCCAGCTGACTGCAGAGTGGTTCTGCCAGACTCACCACACTCCCTGTTTGTGGAGGGAAAGATTCACTGGCCCTTCCCGATTCACCGGACCAGGGTCTGACCCAGAGAAGCCTGCTGAGTGGACAGGGCTCCGTTCCCGGCTCTCGGCTCTGCCAGGCAGGAGGAAGACACACTTGAATGACTCACAGTTGCAATGCCTTGCTACGACTTTATGAATAAATTGGGTGCTTTGCAGAGAGATCACTGTATCTCCGATGCAAATCCCCAGAAGACAATAAATATAGATTCTTCTGTCGTAATCACAGCGGCATCTTGATCTGCCTACGGTGATTAAAGTGTAACCAAACTGCCATTTAATTTCATTCCAGGCCATTTCAGATTGTGTTATGTTAAGCTATCCTGATGCAGAAATGCTCCCTACAGCTCCGGCCCTGTGTGAGACTCCAAAATGAAGATCGTGGCTTCTGCTGAGGGATATGCATAGGTTGTATGTGAATGTCAACAACCTCCATCTCCTGTCTTCGGCTCTCTCCACAGAGGCCATTTTTGGTCTATAGTTTGGAAGCCTTCTCCCTCCTCCTGTCTACAGATGAGGAAGTTCAAACAGCAGTTCAGAGAAGCCCAAGCCCTCGCCAGGTCTGCTGAGCGCCTGCTCAAGAACTGTTTTTAGGAAGGTCCCATGGCTTTGCCCCCAATGGATGCTTCTGTGAACAGGACTCTTTGTGGGACAGCCGAGCTTCTGCATAGACCACTTCAGCACCGCGAGTCTCATCCATGCCAGAGGGAGAAAGGCAGAGGCCTCTGGGCAGAAGGGAATTTTAGGTTTGAGCTAGGAGGGATGCAGAAAGGAAAGCAGGGGAGGAGGCTACCAGAGCAGCTGGTGAGGGCGAGCTGGTGACCTCTTCCAGCAAATTGGTGGGGCTGGCCTGTGAGCGCTGCTGTAGCTGCAGTGGCAGCCAAGCAGATTAATCTGATTTCCTGGCAGTGATGCATCCAAAGTCACGAGGCCCCAGCTGCACGGCGGCTCTGGCCAGCACTGTGCCGGGGGTGTTGGGAAGGGGGCCCCAGTTAACTTGTGTGTGTCGACAGGTTGACTCAACATAATTGTGAGCCCCCAGGAACATCTTTCCACCCTGTTGGCACTGGGAGGAGACGGAAATGTGCCTGTGGTCTGGGAGGCAGGAGAATGCAATGGGCTGGGAGGTGGAGGTGGCCTGGGGTGCTCCTGGGCTGTTACAAGCTTCTGTTTGTTCATTCAGAAGAGGTTGCTTTTGATTATAAAAGGTCCTTACATATCTGTGATCCCATTATATTTAGCCTGGGCCCCGAGGCTCCCAAAATAGGGAGCGAGGAAAGAGGGTGGTTAATAAACAGGGAAGCACATCTTTTGAAGTTGCTGTGTGTTTAGAGAAGAAACTGTTCCTGCTGCTGCTGCTGCTGTGTGTGTGTGTGTGTGTCTGTGTGTGTGTGTGTGAGCATGCACACAACTAGGTGTGAGTGCTCTAATGGAGAGATCTGGGACAAGAGCTTGGTTACCCAGGTCCAGGATGCTGGGAGGGTTCCATTCTAGAGTTGCCACCTGGAGTCCAGGACTGAAGGGAGGTCTTGGGGGAACTCGGGGCATCTTATTTATGCAGCTGCAGCACCTCCCCTATTCCTAACTGCCTTCTTTCAGGGCTCACCAGCAAGGCACGGAAGTTCACTTACAGCAAGACCAGGCTACACGGGAAGAGTGGGGAATGGCCCTGGACCCAGGACCACCAGGACCCAATGGCAGGGAGGCAGCCACCCAGGCTGCGGAGCTGAGGTCAGCATGGCAGGGAGAGCAGGTTCAAGGCTGGCTTCCTACTAGCTGGGCGGTCCCGAGCGACTGTATCTTCTGGCCTCTCAGCAAAGCACCAACCAGGGAGGGCACATGGAGCTGCTCAGCATGTGCGGGCTGAGTGGACAGAGATCCAAACTGCAGGTCAGGTAAATAACATGTTGGAACCTACATGTATGTTCCTTCCTATCTTGGTGAACAGCTCTGCTCTGTACCTGGTCACCGAGGACATCCTTTTACCCTTCTCCCTCCACACCCAATAGATTTCCGATACCTACTGATTTGACATCCTGAATGTTCCACAAATCCTTCACTGCTCCCATCCCTGGCATTGTTACTCTGGCTCCAGCCACCACCATTCCTTGCCTGTTTGTCACAGCAGCCTCCTAATAGGTATCTGTCATCCTCCTACCCCTTCTCTGTGTTGCATTTTTGGTACCTTTAAGTCTGTGAATCTGCTCATGTCATCCATTCACTCTAGCTCCTTTCATGGCTTCACATTGTCCACAGGATAAAGGCCAAGGCAAACCTTCAGGTCTGTCATGACCTGATCTCCAACATCATTTCCCTCTCTCCACCACCCAGGCCTCCAGCCAAGTTAAACTCCTTGCAGTTCCTGGAAGTGCTGCCCTCTTTTTTGTGCACGGACACATGCGTCTCTTGTTTCCTCTGCCTGTCATCCCTCGAATCTCTCGCCTTGGCTAACTCTTGGCCTCTCAAGCCTCCCTTAGACATCAGCTTCCCCTGACAACTGCATTGGTGTCCTTCTGGGTGCTCCTAAAACTCTGTGCCTCTCCCCTCCAGCCCTTCCACAGAGCTCGTGAACACCCCACCTGTTCACGGTCTCTTCCATTGGCCTATGAGCGTCCTGAGAGCAAGAACCACACTGGTTCTGTCAGAGGCGTTTGAACCACAGCAACTCCATCCTGAGCAGGGCCTCGGTAAAATAAGGCTGAGACGTGTGGGCTGCACTCCCATAGGTTGGACATTCTAAGTCACAGGATGAGACAGGAGGTCGGCACAAGATACAGGACATAAAGGCCTTGCTAGTAAAACAGGCTACAGTAAAGAAGCCGGCCAAAACCACCAAAACCAAGGCGGCAGTGAGAGCGATCTCTGGTCATCCTCACTGCTACCCTCCCACCAGCCCCAAGACAGCTCTCAGAGGCCATGGCAACGTCAGGAAGTTAGCCGATCTGGTCTAGCAAGGGGCAGAACACTCAGTTCGAGGAATTGCCTACCCCTTTCCAGAAAACTCATGAATAATCCACCCCTTGTTTAGCATATAATCAAGAAATAGCCATAAAATGGGCAAAACTAGCAGTCCTCCGGCTGCTCTACCTGTGGGTGGCCATTCTTTACGACTTTACTTTTAAATAAACTTGCTTTCACTTGACTCTATGGACTCACCCCAATTTCTTTCTTGCACGAGATCCGAGAACCCTCTCTTGGGGTCTGGATTGGGACCGCTTTTCAGCAACAGCTCTGGTGCCTCACGCAGTGCGTAGCCCAGAGCAGACTCTCAATGCTGCACTGTATTTTCTTGCTTCTAAGGAAATTCCATACTGCAAGACATTCCATCTACCTGCATTTTAGAAGGAAATGGAGGTGCCCCGTTAAATGTATGCCAATTTTTTAAAATAGTGAAATCCTGCACATGTATTTAGGCCAATGCCTGCCTTTTCCAGGAAGGGTTGGGATTAGTGGCTGGATCTTCCTTCTCTGCACTGGGTGCTTCTCCAGGGGCCGCAGCAGCAGGTCTGCAGAGCGTCAGATGGCCACTGCGTTCCTCTGGGCATGCTTGACAGGGACCCCTAGGGCACCCGAGGATTGCCAAGGTAATCGCAAGCATATTGAGAAATGCCATGATTTCTTCTGCATTTGCTACTTGATTAAACTTAGTTTTCATTTTTTACCTATTTTGACTTATATATTGCTGGAAGTAAAAGAGAATCTCAGGAATCAGTGTGATGCATTTGACAGATGTTGTTCTGCTCCTGAGTGATAGTCCCACGAGACCTGTGCACTTTCCTCCTTCCAACCCCCCTCTCCCACCACCATGCTGTCTCCAGGCTCAGGAAGGGGTTCTGTGGTCTTTATCAGGAATGGAGGTACTGCAAGGTCTGGTTTTCTAGCCTGATTTTCCGTTAGCCACCAAGGGTGAAGAAACAGCCTCATCCTGTCACTTAATTCCATTTTCTCCCATGGGATCTCTTCCACTTGTGAGGAGCTCAAGCTCTGTGGGCCATGCGAGCTCTCCGCCTTTGTGAGCATACGTGTTCCCTCAATTGTCAATATCCACTTCGAGAGCCCAGAGGGGCCTTTGTCTTTAGAAGACAATGCTGGCAGGTGGGAGGAGTGGGGTCAGAGTCCCTTCTGTTAGTGCGTGTGGGAAGGGGCAATCTTCTTTGCAGTGTGAGAGGTTTGTATTCTTGTCTGTTATAAAATCCTATCTCTCTCCCACCATTATCATAAATGTAGCCTGTGCATAACCTTCCCTTCTGTTTCTCTTCTACCTGTCTCTAGTTGGTCTGTTTTCAAGGTGTTCCACGACATGAAAAGGCCTCAGTGAGTGGTAATGTCCAGGAGTGCAGTGTGACCTAAGGGATAGAAAATCACTTACGAGATAACCTGCTTGAAAACAAAATAAAACTAAACAAAAAACCAAAACCACTGCTTCACTGTGACTCAAACCTTGGCTTCAAATGGCTATCTTTCCTCCTAAGACCTTTCATAAGTGTGCTGTCACAGCACCCTTGCCTAAGGCCTCTGTCTCTGTGCTGTCACAGCACCCTTGCCTAAGGCCTCTGTCTCTGTGCTGTCACAGCACCCTCGCCTAAGGCCTCTGTCTCTGCGCTGTCACACCATCCTTGCCTAAGGCCTCTGTCTCTGTCCTGTCACAGTGTTTTTGCTGCCAGAAAACACAGATAGGGAGAGAACTTTTAAAGATAACTTCAATAATAGTACACACTTTGGCTGGGTGCAGTGGCTCACGCCTGTAAACCCAGCACTTTAGGAGTCTGAGTCAAGTGGATCGCACCAGCCTGGCCAATATGGTGAAACCCTGTCTCTACTAAAAATGCAAAAATTAGCTGGATGTGGTGGCACGTGCCTGTAGTCCCAGCTTCTCAGGAAGCTGAGGCAGGAGAATCACTTGAACCTGGGAGGTGGAGGTTGTAGTGAGCCGAGATCATGCCACTGCACTCTAGCCTGGGTGACAGAGTGAGACTCCATCTCAAAATTAAAAAAAAAAATAGTACACACTTGAATAATTATTTTCGGATTGTGAAACACTTTTATTCTTTATGTAATAACTATTCCTCACATCAACCCATTCATTGTAATTCTCTTTTTACAGGCCTGGATTTGGTAAGTTATGTTGATTTATTCATTTAGGTATGTATTCATTCATCCATCCAAAATACATTCCCTGAATCTATAATATGTACATATTATTGAGCTGCATTATATGAAGGATGCCCTTTAAGAGCATGTAAACTTGTGGTATTAATATTAATAATATGATAATTACTAATATAATTATATTATAGAAATATAATCAATATACTATTAATAATATAACATTTTCCTATTAACAATAATATGAAATGTAAAACTAAAAATAGTATAGCATAAGAAGTGTCGAGGTGGAATTTGCTGTGGGACTACCCCTTCTCTGTGTTGCATTTTTGGTACCTTTAAGTCTGTGAATCTGCTCATGTCATCCATTCACTCTAGCTCCTTTCATGGCTTCACATTGTCCACAGGATAAAGGCCAAGGCAAACCTTCAGGTCTGTCATGACCTGATCTCCAACATCATTTCCCTCTCTCCACCACCCAGGCCTCCAGCCAAGTTAAACTCCTTGCAGTTCCTGGAAGTGCTGCCCTCTTTTTTGTGCACGGACACATGCGTCTCTTGTTTCCTCTGCCTGTCATCCCTCGAATCTCTCGCCTTGGCTAACTCTTGGCCTCTCAAGCCTCCCTTAGACATCAGCTTCCCCTGACAACTGCATTGGTGTCCTTCTGGGTGCTCCTAAAAACTCTGTGCCTCTCCCCTCCAGCCCTTCCACAGAGCTCGTGAACACCCCACCTGTTCACGGTCTCTTCCATTGGCCTATGAGCGTCCTGAGAGCAAGAACCACACTGGTTCTGTCAGAGGCGTTTGAACCACAGCAACTCCATCCTGAGCAGGGCCTCGGTAAAATAAGGCTGAGACGTGTGGGCTGCACTCCCATAGGTTGGACATTCTAAGTCACAGGATGAGACAGGAGGTCGGCACAAGATACAGGACATAAAGGCCTTGCTAGTAAAACAGGCTACAGTAAAGAAGCCGGCCAAAAACCACCAAAACCAAGGCGGCAGTGAGAGCGATCTCTGGTCATCCTCACTGCTACCCTCCCACCAGCCCCAAGACAGCTCTCAGAGGCCATGGCAACGTCAGGAAGTTAGCCGATCTGGTCTAGCAAGGGGCAGAACACTCAGTTCGAGGAATTGCCTACCCCTTTCCAGAAAACTCATGAATAATCCACCCCTTGTTTAGCATATAATCAAGAAATAGCCATAAAAATGGGCAAAACTAGCAGTCCTCCGGCTGCTCTACCTGTGGGTGGCCATTCTTTACGACTTTACTTTTTAAATAAACTTGCTTTCACTTGACTCTATGGACTCACCCCAATTTCTTTCTTGCACGAGATCCGAGAACCCTCTCTTGGGGTCTGGATTGGGACCGCTTTTCAGCAACAGCTCTGGTGCCTCACGCAGTGCGTAGCCCAGAGCAGACTCTCAATGCTGCACTGTATTTTCTTGCTTCTAAGGAAATTCCATACTGCAAGACATTCCATCTACCTGCATTTTAGAAGGAAATGGAGGTGCCCCGTTAAATGTATGCCAATTTTTTAAAATAGTGAAATCCTGCACATGTATTTAGGCCAATGCCTGCCTTTTTCCAGGAAGGGTTGGGATTAGTGGCTGGATCTTCCTTCTCTGCACTGGGTGCTTCTCCAGGGGCCGCAGCAGCAGGTCTGCAGAGCGTCAGATGGCCACTGCGTTCCTCTGGGCATGCTTGACAGGGACCCCTAGGGCACCCGAGGATTGCCAAGGTAATCGCAAGCATATTGAGAAATGCCATGATTTCTTCTGCATTTGCTACTTGATTAAACTTAGTTTTTCATTTTTTACCTATTTTGACTTATATATTGCTGGAAGTAAAAGAGAATCTCAGGAATCAGTGTGATGCATTTGACAGATGTTGTTCTGCTCCTGAGTGATAGTCCCACGAGACCTGTGCACTTTCCTCCTTCCAACCCCCCTCTCCCACCACCATGCTGTCTCCAGGCTCAGGAAGGGGTTCTGTGGTCTTTATCAGGAATGGAGGTACTGCAAGGTCTGGTTTTCTAGCCTGATTTTCCGTTAGCCACCAAGGGTGAAGAAACAGCCTCATCCTGTCACTTAATTCCATTTTCTCCCATGGGATCTCTTCCACTTGTGAGGAGCTCAAGCTCTGTGGGCCATGCGAGCTCTCCGCCTTTGTGAGCATACGTGTTCCCTCAATTGTCAATATCCACTTCGAGAGCCCAGAGGGGCCTTTGTCTTTAGAAGACAATGCTGGCAGGTGGGAGGAGTGGGGGTCAGAGTCCCTTCTGTTAGTGCGTGTGGGAAGGGGCAATCTTCTTTGCAGTGTGAGAGGTTTGTATTCTTGTCTGTTATAAAATCCTATCTCTCTCCCACCATTATCATAAATGTAGCCTGTGCATAACCTTCCCTTCTGTTTCTCTTCTACCTGTCTCTAGTTGGTCTGTTTTCAAGGTGTTCCACGACATGAAAAGGCCTCAGTGAGTGGTAATGTCCAGGAGTGCAGTGTGACCTAAGGGATAGAAAAATCACTTACGAGATAACCTGCTTGAAAAACAAAATAAAACTAAACAAAAAACCAAAACCACTGCTTCACTGTGACTCAAACCTTGGCTTCAAATGGCTATCTTTCCTCCTAAGACCTTTCATAAGTGTGCTGTCACAGCACCCTTGCCTAAGGCCTCTGTCTCTGTGCTGTCACAGCACCCTTGCCTAAGGCCTCTGTCTCTGTGCTGTCACAGCACCCTCGCCTAAGGCCTCTGTCTCTGCGCTGTCACACCATCCTTGCCTAAGGCCTCTGTCTCTGTCCTGTCACAGTGTTTTGCTGCCAGAAAACACAGATAGGGAGAGAACTTTTAAAGATAACTTCAATAATAGTACACACTTTGGCTGGGTGCAGTGGCTCACGCCTGTAAACCCAGCACTTTAGGAGTCTGAGTCAAGTGGATCGCACCAGCCTGGCCAATATGGTGAAACCCTGTCTCTACTAAAATGCAAAATTAGCTGGATGTGGTGGCACGTGCCTGTAGTCCCAGCTTCTCAGGAAGCTGAGGCAGGAGAATCACTTGAACCTGGGAGGTGGAGGTTGTAGTGAGCCGAGATCATGCCACTGCACTCTAGCCTGGGTGACAGAGTGAGACTCCATCTCAAAATTAAAAAAAAAAATAGTACACACTTGAATAATTATTTTCGGATTGTGAAACACTTTTATTCTTTATGTAATAACTATTCCTCACATCAACCCATTCATTGTAATTCTCTTTTACAGGCCTGGATTTGGTAAGTTATGTTGATTTATTCATTTAGGTATGTATTCATTCATCCATCCAAAATACATTCCCTGAATCTATAATATGTACATATTATTGAGCTGCATTATATGAAGGATGCCCTTTAAGAGCATGTAAACTTGTGGTATTAATATTAATAATATGATAATTACTAATATAATTATATTATAGAAATATAATCAATATACTATTAATAATATAACATTTTCCTATTAACAATAATATGAAATGTAAAACTAAAAATAGTATAGCATAAGAAGTGTCGAGGTGGAATTTGCTGTGGGATCACACAAAAAGGGGAATGAAATCGGGTGGGAGCTGCGAGAACTGTTTGTGGGGTGTAGGACTACAGTACTGGGTTTGGGACCCAGGGTTGTTCAAGGGTGGGCTGATGAGGCTAAAATATTCTGTGGGAACCGCGAGAGAACAGGTTTTGAAGTGCCAGGCTCGGCATGTGTCATACTGGCTTGGAGGATGCTTGAGGGGAAGCCAGGGCCTGACCCACTGGGGCAGCGTGGGGGAAGTAGGAAGAGAGGGTGGCCTGGTGAGCCCCTGGTCAGCTGGTGCTGGGTGAACGTGGAAACACAGAGTGTGAGCTTCTTTCCTCTGACCACAGCTGCCTTGTTCTTGGAAAGGGTCCTGTTTTATAAACAGGGGGGACGTCGAGCAGCTCCCACCATTGCCCTGGGCTTGGCAGCCGTGAGACACGGCCAGCGGCCGCACTGCGCTCTGGCCTGAATGCCCAGCCTGTGTAGATGTGCAGCGGTAGTGCAGGGTCAGTGCCCTCTCATGGCCCCTCGCAGGAGGCTGCTTGTTGAGTGGTGCCAGCTCAGCCAAGCGTTCTCTGGGTCTCTGCTCAGGCTCCGCTTTCTCGGAGGGCTGGAGGAGGTGGATGATGCAGAGAGTTTCCCTGTGGCTCCCGGCCCTCCTCAGGGCCTGCCCCGGCAGGGAGGTGACAGCAGTCCCTGACAGGTCCCACCCTTCTCCCACACACAGTGGGCCAGGGGTGAGGGAAGGGGTCCCTCCAGCCCTTACCTCTGAGTACTTGCCCTGCAGAGCTGCTGTTATTATCTGTCAAGCCTGATTTCTCTGAGGTGACAGCTTTGACTTCAGATCTCCTTCTTTAATTGAGTCTTTGTCACTCCATTGATGGTAATTTGCACATCCAATAACTATTGCTGATGTAGGATGGAGGTGCGGTGATGTTGGTTGGGACGAGGGAGCTGCTGAGGCTGAGACCTGGTGGGAGGAGCCTTGGAAGCTGGGCTGCTGCAGGCTATGCTGCCCCAGGCTCAGGCTAGGGTGCTGCATGGTTCTGTCTCTCATTTGCCAAACATTTTCTGAGCTCAAACTCAGTGTAAGGAGGACAAGGATATAAGAATGAATGACAGAAGGTCCTTGTTTTAGAGGACTTTCCAGTCTCATGAGAGAAAGAGACATACACAAATAACTAGATTGGAGATGCACAGGCAGTTAGTCACAGGCACGTCTGCACGCTGGGGTCTGGGAGCCGAACAGCCACCTGCAGTTCAACTACATTCAATGTAATTGAACCATCTGTTCTGGGCACCTATTTCTGGGTGGGCCCAGTGGAGTGATGGGCTGGGAGCGGGGAGGAACAAAGGCACAAAGACCGATGCTGCTTTCCGCCCTGCTGTCTCTTGCTCTCTGTCTCCCCACCCCCCGCTCATTCTCATCTCTCTCCCTGTCTTCCCTCCCGCGCTCTCTGTGGTGTCCACTGTACTCTCAGCTCTGGGTTTGTCTCTGGGGCTGGAATGGTGAGCCGAGACATTCTCTGTCCTTGTCCTTGTGGAAGCTGCTGAAGTGTGTGGGAGACACAGCCATTCATCCAATAAGCACCGTGTACGTAATGGGGAGCTGCGCTCAGGAGGGACTCAGGGAGCTCTGAGCGTGTCCCACGGGACCCAGGCTCACCTGTGGGCCTCAGGGAGCTGGGCATGCGCCACAGAACTCTGGAGCAACTGAAGACCTCTTATTCCTTATTACAGATATAAATGTTATATTTATACATCGGTATATATAAACTTTATATATATTTATATAAATTAAATTGTAACCTACAGAATAGGACTTCTGGCAATGAGAATGTATCTGCTCAAAGAGCTGAACAGCCATAGAAAATGGAAATTAACTCTCAAAGATTTTGCATATTCAAAGGAGTCCAGAAAAATACTGAACAAAAACATGAATGAATATTTGTATAATCTTTGGTGGCTAAGGCCTTCCAAAATCACAAAGGTAGATAGATCATTCTGATTACATAAAGTCGTAACGCTTTAGAAAACCACAAACAAAGGTGAAAGACCACTGAGAACCTGGAAGCCTTCTCCCTCATATGTGGCCTACTGGTGGTTACGCCAGGCTGGTGAGGGCTGCACAGCTGGTCTTCGAGTTAGAACACGACAGCCCCCCACCACCAGCTGGCAGACAGCTGCCTGTCTGAGTCTCCCAAGGCTGTGGACCCTGCCACTGACTTCCCTCGGACCAGCTCTAACTTTTCCCACTTTCAGAAATGTGTAGATTCACGTCTGCTGTGGTTTGAATGTGTCCTCCAAGGTTCATGTGTCGGCACCTTCATCTCCAAGCACACTTCTGAGGTATGGGATCTTTGTTGTTTGTTTGTTTGTTTGTTTTTTGAGACGGAGTCTCGCTCTGTCGCCCAGGCTGGAGTGCAGTGGCCAGATCTCAGCTCACTGCAAGCTCCGCTTCCCGGGTTCACGCCATTCTCCTGCCTCAGCCTCCCGAGTAGCTGGGACTACAGGCGCCCGCCACCTCGCCCGGCTAGTTTTTTTGTATTTTAGTAGAGACGGGGTTTCACCGTGTTAGCCAGGATGGTCTCGATCTCCTGACCTCGTGATCCGCCCGTCTCGGCCTCCCAAAGTGCTGAGATTACAGGCGTGAGCCACCGCGCCCGGCCAGGGATGGGATCTTTAAGAGGTGATTAGGTCCTGAGGACTCAGTCCTCATGAATGGATTAATGCCATCATCTTGGGAGTGGGTTATTTATCTGGGAGTCAGTTACGATCTCAGGAGTGGGTCAGTTATCCTGGGAGTGAGTGAGTTATCATGAGAGTGAGTTACTATCTCAGGAGTGGGTTAGTTATCGTGGGAGTGACTTACTTGTCTCAGGACTGAGTTAGTTATCCTGGGAGTGAGTGACTCACCTCTGAAGTGGGTTAGTTATTGTGGGAGTGAGTTACTCATGTTGGGAGTGGGTTAGTTATCGTGGGAGTGAGTTACTCATGTTGGGAGTGGGTTAGTTATTGTGGGAGTGAGTTACTCATGTTGGGAGTGGGTTAGTTATCATGGGAGTGAGTTACTCACCTTGGGAGTGGGTTAGTTATTGTGAGGGTCAGTTACTTATCTTGGGAGTGGGTTAGTTATTGTGAGGATCAGTTACTTATCTTGGGAGTGGGTTAGTTATCATAGCAGTGGGCTCCTGAGTTCATTCCCCCTTCTCTGTCTCTTGCTCTCTTGCAGTCTTGTCCTTCCACTTTCCACCATGGGATGACACAGCAAGAGGGTGCTTGCCAGACGAGGTCCTCTCGACTTCGGACTTCCCATCCCCTAGAACTGTAAGAAATGAATCTCTTCTGTTCTTTATCAGTGCCCTAGACTGTGGTATTCCACTGCAGCAGTGCAACACAGACTCAGACAGTGACTTCAGGATGCTGCTCCAGTGATGCAGCTGATTTCCATCCTAACGGGTTGATGCTTGTGCCACACAACTGTCAAAACACCTTGACTTTCACCCTATCCTTAACATAGTATTATTGAATACTTACTATGTGCCAGGCACTGGCTTGTGGATGTTGGACTTGCTAACACATATAATGCTCACAACTCTAAGAAGGAGGTATCATTACCATAACTACTATCCAAGATTACAAATGAACAAACAGAGACATGGAGAGCTCAACTCTTGCCTGGGCTTATGCAGATTTAAAAAGGTGATAGGAGGTTGAACCTGGACAGTCTGACTTTGAGCTCATACTCAACCACTAAACATCATTGCTGCTTCCAAATCAATCAGAAAAGAACAAGAACAACCCAAAAGAGAAAAATGGGTGAAGGGTTTGAACAGGTAATTTGCACACACGAACATACAAAAGAAATACAAATGTACAATTAGCCTATGCAAAGATACTCATCCTCACTAAAAATTTAAAAAATGTGAATACCAACAATAATAAGATATTTTCTCTTATTGTATTGAAAAAAATTTTAAATGGACAAAGCCAGTGTTAGAGATGTTGTGAGGATTTGGACAATCCTAAGTGCTATTAGTTGTCATAGCATTTTGGGGGCAGTTTGGCACTATGTATTAAATATAACTGTGTTTACTCTCTGAGTCAGTGAGTCCAATTCCAGGTTTACCATAAGTAGAAAATTACAGCGGTGTAAGGAGATACATACGCAAGGATGTTCATGAAAGTATCATATATAATTGTAAAACTATGGGAGCATCCAAACTGTCTATCAATAGTGAATTGGTAGAGCAAATTATTGGAGATCCTTACAATAAAACATTAACCTTTAAAGATGGTGACAAAAATGAAAAGACTTGAATGCCATTAATCATGAAACTGGATCATAGAATGGCGTGTATAGTATCCTATACCCTGGACAGTATCCTACAAAGCCCATTGTATAGTAGGATATATGTAGTATGTATATCCATGTCTATATGTGAAAGGGAGTATTCTGAAAGTGAGGTCACTAAAAAGTAAGTGGTAAGTGTCTTCAGGTCTGAGAGAGGTTTTTTTTTTTTCTCCGTTTTGGGGGGATTTCACATTGTTTGAATTTGTACGTGGAAAATATGTCATTTTATAAAATGGGAAATATATTTAGTTAAAATAGATGACCTGTACGATATTGGCCGTGGCGTCTCACTGAGTCTCCCGGAAGGCTTTGCGTTTCTTTAGAGGGCTTTTTCACACTGCAGGTTAAAACCCATGACCGCTTGTGAAATCAGTCTGGTAGGTTATAGACAGCATTAAGAAACAAACAAACAAACAAAAATGTATAAAATTGAGTGTTACTTTGTGAAATAATAACAATTTGATAAATGCGTCTGTGAGTCCCATTGGTGAGGTAAAATGCTGTCCTTTTCTAGGACTAGAAGCCCTGCTTTGGAGTTTGCTAAGGACGTCCTCCTGAGCAGCCAGGTTCCCGGAGCACCCTCAGGAGCCTCTCCCCACCCTCGAAGTAAGGAACAGAGCGGCCCGCAGGGAGGCCAGCTCTCTCCTCGTGGCTTATGGCATCCACACTGGCACTCACATCTCGCTGTTTCTCCCTTCCTTTATCCAGGGCACTGGATGAGCTGTGCTTGTTGAAACTGTTTCTGTGGCATCAGGTACGATAGAAACGGTAGAAACGATAGAAACGCAGCTTTCCATACACACCAGCTTGCTGGGGCCACGCTGCTGGCGCCACAGAGCCGCACCCTGGTGAATGTTTGAGGAGAATGTGCAGGGCCCCCTTGTGAGGTTCTGTGGAGGATTCCTTAATGTTTCCTCTGGACTGAATTTAACATTATGTTGATAATGACTCAAAAGAAGGATGTAGACAGGAAGACCACGTATAGCAAGAAGACTAATGATACTACTCATAAAACATTTTATAATTCAAATGCAATATGACCACTGGAAAAAGTTGTATTAATTGTGTTTTTATTTTCTGTATTTTATGATGCCTTTGAGGACCCAGAGAGAGACTGCCTTTCCCAGGGTTTGCTAATTCCTGGAGATCACAAACAACTTGCCTGCCAGCAGGCCTTTGATATGCAAACCCACCAGGCTGGAGCTCCTTTGATCAGGATCCTGCAGTCTGGGACACTATCTCCCTGCTCTAATCACCCCAGGGCCAGGTGCTGGGCAGCTAGAGACTGCCTGTGCAGCCAGAGCCTGCTGGAATCCTAAGCTACCCAGGCCTAAGCCTGCCCAGCTGCTCACCCTGCCTCCCCATTCCTTTTCACCACTCCCAAGAGTTTTGCCCAAGTTCTCCTCTCGCCCCATCCCTGACCGAGCCTGGTCTTCTCCACGTGGCCCTGAGTGGGGTGGTGTGGACTGGCACTTCTCTTGGGAGCTGTAGCAAACTCTCTTTTCAAAGACAATCATCTCCTGATCTGTTGGCCTTGTTATGTCCAATTAAAATAAATCCTGGGTACATTTTAAAATAAGGGTCGGTCACCTCCAAGCTTTCAAAATTCCCAGATTATTCAGAAATACGAACAGCAGGCTCAAGTCACTGAGGATTTGCATCCTCATTTTGCTAATGGATTTAAGACCACAGAGAACTTATTCTGTGAGCAGAGGAGCCACCTGGAGGGTGAGTGGCATATTTAAAACACACCATGATAAAGTCCTGGGATGGGACGGTCATGTCTTAATGTTTCCTATGAGAGTTAACTCAAGAGATCTGGATGAAGATGCTCTTCTGTGCTGCATATTTGCAAGACCGTTCATTTGTGGCCCTGAATGCAAGGTGGGAATCACGTCTGCCTGGGATGAGTTGGGAACGGAAGCGACGCCCTCTGGATAATCTTTTCTCATAGACCTCTTGTCGAAGGTGCTCGGCCTCCGGATGCCCTTTCCTATCACAGTGAGCATACACCTGGATCTGTGTCATGCATGGGCTGTGCACACTGTTTCACGGTAAAGCTTCTCATCTTCCTTGCAAAAGAGTGGTGTAAAAGCTTTCAGGCCAGTTCACACCGGAGAGAGTCTATGCTGGATGCATTCCTGCTGCTAGAACAATTTGACAACAGGAAATTGTCAACTGATTTCTTAAGCTCCTGGGAGCTTATGGGGGAGTCCAGGATCCCTCCTTCTGGATTCAAGCACTATGTCAATTCACTTACAAAAGAGAAATGCTCTAGGAGAACAGGAGTGACGCCCTGAAACGTCACAGCAAACAAGGTCGTCGGTGCTTTCCCATGTCTGCAGGCTGATCCTAGTGGCCCTTGGGAGGAGATGCTTGGTGGATTCCGTAAGTGCCCTGTGAAGCTCTCCTGTTTCCAGGCACGGCGTGCTGGGTCTGCGGGGGCAGCAGGGACGGTGGAGTGGAGGGAAACGGAAGCTGCCACATGACACTGTGTGTGTGTATGATACTACGCCTAACAGTAGGACTTCTCTAGACCCTGATTTCCTGAATGTTGGGAGAAGCCATATTTCAATTATGTCTCACTGATAGGCAAAGTAGGGTGGTTGTAGGGAAAAACCCATGTTGAGAATTGTCCCGGCAACAAACAACCCCTGACCTGCCCTCCCAGTATCAGGCCTGCATTCTCTCTGCACCGTAACTGCCCACACATATAGGGGTTTACCAAGTGATTAGTTCCACCCATGTGTCACCTCTTCCGTCCTGCCAGTGACTGTGTCAGGGCTATTACTACACCTGATGGGCGTGGAGACTCACCCAGAGGTTGAATAACTTATCTGAAGTAAGCACAGTGAGGGTCAGGGTAGGGATCTGAGCCTGGTCTGTCCTACGCTGAAGCTCACACTCACTCTTAACCCAACCCACATTGCCCCAGTGGCCCCATATCTAGCCAAAATTCACCACGTGTTCCTTCTACACAGCAAGCAGGAGGGTCAAACTAAAATATTTGTTACAATTTGCTACAGTTCCTTTCTGGAAGCAATTCAGTTTCAAGCCTATTTTCCTCTCGGCAGAGGCAGCCATGGCTGGCCACTTCATGTGCTCCTGGAGAAGGCTGGCACCAGCCGTTTTCGGGAAAGTCAAGCAGCTGTTGACTCCTGAGTCTGGGTGAATTTGTGTGAAGAGCATAAGGCACTGTTTCTTAACCAAAATGCTTCCTCCTACAGTGCAGATGGGGTGTGCTTCTCTACGGGAGGCCCCATGGCTTCCCCATTCCTCCGAGGAGCGTGGTGCATCTGTGTGGAGGTTTCGCACCCTGCAGGCTGCCCTTGGTCCTGTTTGGCGACGCCTGCCTTCCCCTTGGTTACACAGTCATGAGCCGCCCTGGAATCACGGCAGCTCCAGATGGAGCCTGGATGCCAGAATGCAGCCTTAGCACGGGGCTGCAGGACAGGAATGAGCAAGGGGCTGCAGAGACGGTGGCCACGGTGGGCACCACGGAGGGGGCTGCCCTGGGCAGCAGGGGCATGGGTCTCAAGGCCCAGGTTTGAGTAACAGGCGCCGAGAGCTTACTTACTTTCCCTGAGACACAGTTTCCTCATCTCGAGAGCACAGAAAATCATTCCAATTTCAGAGGATTCTTGTGAAAGTTAAATGAGATTAAAGAGGTAAAGCCCATAATGTGCTTAGCTCATGCTTGGCTCTCGGTCAATGCCAGTTAGTGCTGCAGTTTCTCCCCTCTCCCTCCCTCCTTCTCTCCTTCTTTTCTTCTGTTCTCCATTTCTATTTTCTCCCCCACTCCACTCCCCAAAGCTCTGCTTTGAGAACCAGATGCTGTCTGGTGGGTTAGGGCCAGAGGAGGAAAAGCTGCCTGCCTTGGGCTGCACCCACACCCTCTTCAGTCCAGTGACATGTGGGGAGGGAAAGGATGCAGGTAGACTGTCCTCCCCACCTCCCCCTAATACAGATGGAATTCCTGGAACTGGAAAACAAAGAACACCCCCATAAAAAGAAGACAGTACTTCTGCTGCGGGGTAATAAAGGGGAAAATAACCCTCAATGTCAGGAAACTCTGCTCCTCACAGCTCATATCTGTGTGGAGGAGAAGTTAAATATTAAATTTGGACTCAGTTGAATGTGGCACCAACAATGGTCACCAAGTCCTGGAACAGGTTGTGTGAACCCCTTCAGGAGTTCTTCCAGCACTGCTTCAGATAAATCTCTAGTTCAATCTATTCCTATCCGTTAGTTATTGAAAAACAACAGATAATCGCAAAAACGAGTTGACCTTTTGTGTTCCTTAAGCCCCGTCACAAAGTGCCCTCATGACTGGCTTCATGACAAACAACGTGTAACAAGTAACAACAGAGCTTGGGTCCCAGACCCACTGAAGCTTCCTGCGACCTCTCCTCACCTGTGCACAAACGAGTGTCAGACTCCAGAACCCAGGCTGCTGCTTCCCAGTCTGGAGGCGAATCCTCCATAGTCTGCTGAGTGTAAATATATATATATATATCTGTTCCCCTCTCCCCTTCCCATTGTAATTTGCGTATTATATCATTTGCGGATTCTATCTGCATTACCATTTACGTGAGAGAAAGCTTGTTCATCCTTAAGGGTATTGTGTGTGCGTCTTTTCTTCTCCCCGAGCGCATTTTCCTCACAGAACAATGTGAAACCAGAGGTCCTTACTGCTGCTGGCTTACTCTTTCCAAGCATTAATTTCCTTTTTTGTTTTTTTTTTTTTGAGATGGAGTTTTGCTCTTTTTGCCCAGGCTGGAGTGCAATGGCACAATCTCGGCTCACTGCAACCTCCACCTCCCAGGCTCAAGCAATTCTCATGCCTCAGCCTCCTGAGTAGCTGGGACTACAGGTGCGCACCACCATGTCTGGCTGATATTTTGTATGTTTATTTTGCAGAGATGGAACCTCACTATGTTGGTCAGGCTGGTCTTGAACTCCTGACCCCAAGCCATCTGCCTGCCGAAGTGCTGACATTACAGTCATGAACCACTGTGCCCTGCCTTCAAGCATTAATTTTCTATTATGAATAAAATTGATGAGCTTAGCCAATTTCTGGTGCCCATAAAGTTGTTGCTTTTCATTACCAAGGTTAACAACCTGCTGGTGATGCGGCCTCTGGCAGAGCGCCTACAGGGAGTGGGACTGGGCTGCTCGCTGGGGCAGAGGGGAGGTGAGAAGGAGGTGCTCACAGCTGACCTGCATGCCTCTGCCTGGCCCCGGGACCCCAAACTCCCGCTCCTTTCTCCTCGCATTCTGCCAAGCTCCCCCTGTGTCTGACCTCCAGCTTGAAACTTCCTTCTCTGATGACCCCCGAGCAAGCAGTGTGAGCCCCTGCAGTATCCTCCTAGCGCGTGAGCACGGAGTCTGTGCCTGAGCCGAGTGTGACAAAGGAGACGACTGGGCGATGCAGCACAGCGCCCTGGGCTTGGGGCCGGGAAGGTTTTCTGAAGGGTGGGAGAGTTAAGCATCTAGGCTGGGAACTGCAGGATGAGTAGGAGTCAGTCCAGTGAGATGGAGTGGGGGTGAGGAGGAAACGCTCAATCAGGGGGTGTGCAGCTGCACATGCCTTGTTCTGAGCCCAGGAAGAGCGGGGTGTTGAGGTGCTGAGTGCTGGGGGACAAGCTGGAGGGGGCACAGGGGCCTCTGTGACCTTCTCCGGGCCTTGGGACAGATTGCTATAGAACTAGGGCCTCCTCCATGTCTATTTTGCGTCTTTTCTCACAGGGCATCCCTGTGGGGAATTGGCAAACTAGGCCCTGCTGGCCAAAGTCAGCCTGTTGCCTTTTTGGTAAATAAAGTTTTATTGGAATATAGCCATGTTCCTGCATTTACACATCGCCCATGGCTGCCTTCATGCTATGATGGCAACATTGAATACCTGCAACAGAACCCATATGGCCTGCAAAGCAAGAATGTTTACTGTAAGGCTCTTTACAGAAAACGCAGGCTGACCATGCTCTAACCTCTGCCTGCTGCTTGAAGCAAACCTTCCTGATCTGGTACTCAAATATTTCTGTCCTTTATTCTGGTGCTTTGAGTCTATCTGTAGCTCAGGGTAAGGTGTTGAGAATTAGTAAGATTACAAACTGCAAAAGCAAAGATTTGGCTGTTAGAATACTTATGTTTTGATCTTGGCTTGACCTAGTCATTAGTGATGATCTAATAATAATAATGCTACTAGTAATAGTGGTAAATGCAGGAATAGTTTCTATTTATTCAGCAATTATTATGTGACAGGTTTGGAGGTGGACTTTTAAAATATATTATGTCATTTAAATTCTCACAAAGAAGTCTTGGATATAGGGTTTTTTTAATCCCCATTTTACAGATGCTAAAATTGACACCAAGAGAGTAGGTGATGAGCTTGAATCAGGTAAGAATTATGTTCTACTTCCAGCTAAAGAAGAGGATATAGAAGATCAATAGCTTAAACACAACAGAAGGTTTGTTTCTCACCCGTCCTGTAATAGAAATCTGGCAGTGAGCAAACATGGTGGGTAACGTGGCGGCCTCACTGATATTTATGTTCTGTGTTCTTGTCACGTTATTTTCATTTTCAGGTTTTCTCATGGACTAAGACAGTGACAGTGAGTGCAGCTCCACCTGTCATGCTCATATTCTAGGTAGAAACCTGGGAAAGACAAAAGGAGGAAAAAAGGCATTTCACTACAAAGATCACACATAATCTTCTGTCTGCATTTCATTGGTCAGCATTTAGTCACATGGCCACAACTACCAGCAAGGGAGCTGGGAAATGTAGTTTTTTGACAGCACATTGCTACCCTTAATCAAATAAGGATATGCTACCAACGAAGAATGAATATGGGAAAGGCCCCTAGCAATGTCTGCTGCATCTGCCACTGTGGTTTTCTCCACTTTCCACAGACATTGCTCTTCCACATAGAGCACATTCTTATTCCCAGGCCACCACTCCCAAATCACACCCAGTTTCTGCACCTAGCTTGTGTGTGGACGGTCCACTCCATCAGTCCCAGATGTGGCTTTTTATGGCTGATGACCTATGAACTAAAAGACAGGCCATTTTTTCCCCAGCCTATATCCTATTTTTTCTCATTGAGAGGAAAGATAAAACAACCAGAATTTTTAAAATGTCCATCTTCCATTCAGAAAAGGAGGAAAGAGAGACACAGAGGTCACTGGTTTACAGTGATGGACCCGCCCTACTAGACAGGAGTGAAAAGGCCTCTCCATCCAGCAGCAGACTGGATCCCTTGGCTGTCCACGTGGCCCCCACCCACTGTCTCCAGGAGCATCTCCTTGAACCCTGTCTTCATGGCTTTTGGCTCCGCCTTCAGAAGGGCCCTCCTTGTCAATCATCGTCCATTGCCACCTCTGATGTGGGCACTAGGGAGCTGGTCCTTCCCAGAGGATGCACTATTTTGACACCCGGCAGTGTGGGATGTGGGACCAGGGAATCCAGCATATTTTCAGGCTTTTGTAGTCTCAGACTGGGACTGAGCTTTCTTTAGATTTGTATTAACGGTTCCTTCAACACTCCAATGGGCATATAGCCTATTTCCTTCTGATCATCGTACGTGCAAATAACCATAGCCTCATTTCTTTGTGTCCAGATGCAGTTTTTAGGCCTGAATATTCATCCGTTTTGCTCACTGGCCTCTGCCACTCGGTCCGTCCCCTTAGCTGTCAAGTTAATGGTGACTATGATAACACTCTTCACCTGATCCTTGCTGGTGCATTGACTTGCATTGTCTGCACCAAGTTCTTACAAGATGCTTGGTAAAGTCTTGGGTCACAGTTTTAACTTCTGCTGGGGTTCCTGCTCCACAGCCCTCATTTAGAACTGTTTCACTTTGGCTGTTGTTTAGCTTTAGGGCATATTTGGCAATTTTTTAGCTTTGTAAAAATGCTCATTTAACTTACACAAGACCTGGGTTGGAAAATGTAGTATTTCCTTCCCCCTCTGTTTGCATAGGAGCTAGCTCTAGTGGAAGCCCATCTCTCCCTTGCAGGATTTTGTGGAAAGTGACAAAAATACTCAAACCACACCAATGTTCTGCTTGATTTCCACCATTCTTGGATGCTATAACCTCAGAAGGCACGTGATCTGACTTCTCAAGGGACAGCAGGGCCTCGACCAAATGCTGTTGTGCTGAGGGCTGCCGGCTGTCCCGCTAGGCTGCTCCACCCTCCCCGTGCTGCCCCACACTTTGCACAGAGCTCAGGCAGCATCCTAGCTCCATCATTCTTCTCCAAATTCTTCCTGAATCAGAAATCGCATCTGTCTCTTAATAGAGATCTGGCCTCAGGTGGCCGAAACACACAGGGTTGAAATGATACAGGGTCTGCACTCATTCTGCGAGGAAGCCACAGAGTCAGCGCCCAAACCCGGGGCACCCGCCTCCCGTCCGCGCACGCCCTGCAGTGTCGCCAGGGCAGCTTCACTCAGCTTCAGCGTCTCATCTGCAGGGAGGAGTAACCCTGTGCTGCCTCATGCGGCTGTTTCAAGAAGGAAATGAGATATGGTATAAAGTGTTATATGAATATTTAGTGTGATTATTAATGTGTTTTCTCACCTGGGAAAACGATTTGCATTTTAAGCAGAACTTCGTCATTTGGACTCTGGATGGGAGTGGTGTGGATGGGGAGAATTTCAGGCACCGTGCAGGCTGGCGTTGGAAATGTTCATCGGAAATGGAGCACAGGCAGCGACTTCAGGCCCCAGAATTCCTCCTCCTGTGTCCCTTCCCTCCCCCAAACCCTTTCTGCAGCCCCTGTCCTCTCTCCTGCAATGGTGGTGAGCAGGTGGCTTCCCGGTGTCTGTGGAAAATTCCCATATGGAGCCCTGTTTGAGATGAGCCAGAAGGCTAGGAAGGAGCCCACAGTCCCAGTGTCTCAGGGCCGAGGAGGTGAGGCATACCCTGGGAGCAGCCCTGTGGCTGGATGAGGGATGGACAGCAGCACCGGGCAGGTGGAGTGGGGGTAAGGTCCCCACAGCCTGCCTGTCAGTCCCACTGGACAGCCTGGGTAGGGTGCTGAAGTCAGGCTTCCTCTCTGGCCGAGCTCTGGCTAGTTTGGCAAGTGCAGGTAGGACCCTGGACATGCCATATGGTGGACGTTTTGAGGACATCATTAGCAGGCTTGGAAGGTTGTGATTCTGGTTGTGGGAGAGAAGGAAGCTGGGTGTTGAGTAGGTGGTGAGGGGAGCTATGCGTGCGACTGAGTGTGAAGAGTACTCCGGCCATGATGGGGTCTCCTCTGTGCTGGGAGCCTTGTCTTCCAGAGGGATGGAGTAGGAGGCTTTTTATTATAGAGGGAAGCTCAAGCCTGGACCTGGGAAAACACTTTCTGGGTAAGAGGAATTAAAATAAACCTTAAAGCACTATTTAGGAAGAGCATAGTATCACTTCATAGATATTCCCCCCCTCTCCGCACCCAGCCAAATGATTACAAAGTAAAACGGCAGAGGTACAAAGAGGAAAAGGAAAACCATGCAATCCCTTCCCTGAGCGACGGCCCTGTTATCCCTGGGCTCTGTGGCCGTCTGACCTCTCTCTAGGGACAGAAGTACAGGAGGAGAGGGGGCCACTTCATAAGACGGAGATGCTCTCTTCCTGTTCCCTGCCTCTGCATCGTGCTGGGGATGTCTGTCATCAACTGAGAGGCCCATGTAGACTGCAGCTCTGAGACCTTCTGTTTTTGTAAACAGAACAGTTTGTAGGGAGACGTGAGATGTTAGGTGGTGCTGGAGAACCTGGGCTTTGTCTGTTTGGATAAGTCTCCACCAAGGCATCCTTTGTCCAACCGTGAGGCATCCTGAGGGCTCTGGACCCAGAGCTGGTCCTGCAAGAGTCCAGTCTGAGAGCCCAGACCCCACTCCACTAGGAGGAATGGGAGGGAGCAGAGCAGAGCTGAGTCCCTTCACCTACCCAAACCCATGCAAGTTTCTGGAGCAGAGTAACTGCTTGTGAACAGACCATCAGAGCACAGGGCGGCCCTGAGCTGCATTCCGCAGGGCTTGGTCTGGGTGATCTGGAGGGCTTGGGAAGCTGGCTTCTCCCCTCACCCAGCATGTAGCTACCTACAGCCACCTGCGTTTCATAGGGCCAGTGCCTAGGGGCAGTGGGTTAGAAGCCTGAATTTCTTTTTTCTTTTTTTTTCCCCTCCTGGCATTCATCACTAGTGCAAGCTAGTGCACCCCAAAGTTTTGGCCTTGTGTGGATAACCAATCAACAATTTATCTTGCATCTATTGCCAAAGTAATTTACCTAAAATGCAGATCTCAACTGGTCACTTCCCTGCGTAAAAGCTTCAATAGCTTTCTATCACCTACAGGCAAAAGTCCCTTTTCTGAAAAGTGGCTTGCAAAGCCCTAGTAGCCTGGCTCCATGCCCCCCAGCAATATGGGGCCTCCTCAGACACATCTTCTAGCAAAGGAGGGCTGCCCAGTGACATCCACAAACTGGGCTGCTTCTTGCCTTCCTGTTTTCCTTCTCTTTGGGATGCCCCCGCCCTCATCTTCTGCTTCTGATGAACTCCTAGGCATCCTTGAAGGCTTGGCTCAGTATCCTCTCCTCCAGGAAACTATCCCTCACCCTCTCTCTTTTCCCTCCATCCCAGTCACCAAGCACCACACCCATATCCCCATTGCATCCTGCAGCTACCTCACGCCTGTGCACGCTGGGCTGGGCGTGCATCTCTGTCTCTCTCAAGACCTGGATCCCTTCACTTTGTGTCCCTGGACTCCCCAGTGTGCTGATAATGGGGTTGGAACCCACCACAGTTCTCTTGAATGAGTCAGTGATGGGACTGCTATTTCTTTAACTGTTGCCTTGGAGACTGTGTCACGTGCTCATGGAGGAGAGTCAGGGGAGTGGAGGTGATTCTTGTTACCCAGAGGACGTGGGGTCTGGATACACATTTCTGCCACCTGCCATCTGCCAGCTTCTTTCAGGTTGGTAGCTTTGGCTCCCCGGGCAGCTGGGGCCAGTCCCGGGCCTGGTCTATGCTGGGTAGCAGCAAGAGCACTGTCTGGAGCTCTCCTGAGGAGCCCACAGATCCAACTCCCCAGGCCGAGGCTGCAGCCTGGGCAGAGACACAGAGGCCTGGAGGAGCCTGGGGCACGTGGCCTGCTGGCTGGCTGGGGTTCAGAGTTTGTATGTGTCTGAAGTGACTGGGCAGGTGTTCAGAAATGAAGTCTGGGACTGCCAGGTAAGGCCCTTCCCTCCCTGATGTGAGAGCCCTGGATCCACCACAGAGGCCCACTCAGGTCTCTGTTCTAATTCTGGCTTGGTGTGGAGGACGAGGAGAGAGGACCCAGAAAGGAAGGCAGACTGTCCAGGCACCATGTCCTCTGGCCCTCGAGGCCCTCCTGTACGCGCTTATCTTAAAGAATCCGGGATAAGAGGTGACTTGGGCCCTGGCTGGGAGACCCCTCCTCAGCTTCAAACAAGGAGGGAGCTCTGGGCACGAGGACGGTGAGCAAGAAGCAACTGCAGCGCCCACAACTTACCCTCAGCTCGGCTCTGTTGGCTTGGGTCAGAGAAGTCGCATGGAAAGTGCTCCTTGGCGGCCAGTTGTCAGTAAGCTGCAGAAGCCTGGAGCTGGCCAGGAAATAACCACGGTGTAGGAGCCTTCTCCACTGACAGGAAGGAGGCCTCATGCGTGGCGGGCGCATGCTTGGAGCCAGGCACAGGTTTGAAACAAGCTATTTCATCTTGACGCGTTTGACGAACTCCACGGAGTTTGTTCCTATTTTACAGATGTGGCAACTGAGGCTCAGAGAGGTTAACTGACTTGTCCCAAGTCACACTGTCAATCAGTGGAGGGGCTAGGATTTGAGCTAGCCACCTGCTTCTAGATTCAGTTGCTTTCTGCTGTTTCTGTCCACGCCTCCTTGACCCTTTGCTAAAGACACATTCCTGAGACCTCAGAGGAGTCTCACTTTGAATCATGAATGGCCTCGCATTTCCCCAGGGCATGACGCAAACTTCGCCACCTCACTCCCACCCTCACCACTTGCTGGATCCCATTAAGAAGATGCTGTTTACAGGATCACCCAGGAATTCAGGCCACCACTATTGCCCCTTCCCCTGCTCTTAGCCGTCCACCAAACCGCAGGTGTCTTCCCTGGGAGACTGGGGGTAACACCCTTTTGTTCTGTGTGAAGCTTGTACCCTTCTCCACCCAAGTGAATGACAGCTGGTGGGGTTTTTGCACGTGGAATGGGGTACACCAAGACGCCGGAGTGAGGAGGCAGGGGCATGACCAGTCTATGGCTGGGAAGTGGTGGTTCCACCTTCCTTGTGGACTCAGCTTTGGAGTCATGTCGGCTGCTCTCTGGGCACCCTCATGAGCCATTTCTTCTGCGATGGGGAGACATGTTCCACTGCCCTGAGGTGGTTTCAGTGCAGAGTCTCCCCAGGGTCAGGACAGGAGCTAGAATGTAGTGTGGTAGAGGGATGGTCTGAATGGTGACTTCGGGTTGGTGAGGAGAGGCTGTGGCGCCTCCACTCACTGTTGGCATCTTGCTGAAGTAAGCATGGTCCGCCTCCCCTCTGCGCCCTGTGGAGGCAGCTTAATGCATTCCCTTGACTGCAAAGGACTCTTTGCCAAAGAGACCTTCTTCCCCGTGAGGTTGAGGCCTCCTAGAACCCTCAGCGCTCAGGAAATTATAACCAGCCACCTCCATCTCCATTCACTGGAGAAGGAGCGATGGCCGCCTCAGTGCCATTAACTCTGTGCTGTGATTAAATGGATCCCAAGGAGACTCCTGCTCAGGGACACCTCCCTGTGGGACAGACGCCAGGGCTGGGCTTGCAGCACAATGCTCTGTTCCTTTGGTTGTGAACATTCCTTGGCAGAATCCAGGCTTACCAAGAAGGAGTCACTCTGAGCTGCTCGCTGCCAGTCACACGCTTAGCAGGAGACGAGATCTTGTGCTTATCAGGTGGCTGTGAGCGAGAGGGAAGGAGGCCCAGGGTGAAGCCAGGTGGGATGGCTTCTGCGGGGCAAGACGCCCCACCGGAGGAGGCAGGGGTGCGCTGTGCAGGCCTCAGCACCAGCTCTGGCCGCTGCGGTGGGATCTCAGGTCAGTCACTTTGCCTTTTTGGCCTCAGCTTTCTCATCCATACGTCACGGATTTGGGATTAAAAGATTTCTGAAGATTTTACTCATTCTGAGATTATGGTCCCTGGAAACCTTTGGGGAAAAGGGAGCTTCTTCTCTTCATTATTTTAACGTATTTGATCTTTTATCTTCTTTGGTAGGGAGAGATGATAGGTAGGTAGAGGAGAACCAGCTCAGTGAAAAGGTTGAAAGGCTTGTGGAAAAATAAGTTAAATTGACCCGCTATGACCCCAGGGACGGGGAGACTTTGATCCCCGTGTTTTTGATGACACGTCTCTCCTCTCAGAGTGGAGATGTGCAGTTCTGAGGAATTACGCCCAACAGCAGAATTGGCAAGGGGCAGGGAGCTGTCCAGCGGAGAAGCTGCTGAAACCGGTCAGGGAACACTCCGTTCCACCAGGGCCGGGCTCTCACGCTGTGCTCCGCAGACATCCGGTGCCAAGGAGGGGAGCAGCGAACGTGGACCTTGTCCCTAAGGAGTTGACACGCAGGGAGGTCAGGCACAAACGCTGGAATTTCTAGGACTCTGCTATCAAAAAACACAATCGCTAGCACATGGGTTCAGAAGACAGAGAAGGAAAAGAGCTGTAAAGAGTTGGGGGGCTGAGGTTTGAAATGGGCTTTAATTATGACTGGGCACAATTTGGTGACAAATGGGTGAAATTTCAAGCAGAAGAGGTAGCATGTGCCAAAAGGGGGGTGCAATCTTTGCAAAGAGAAGAGGGAGGGAGTGGCAAGGGAACAGGACAGAGAGGAGGAGGAGGGAGAAGAAGCCAGAGATGAGGAGCCAGGGAGGAAGAAAGGGGAAGAAACAAATGTGAAGGAGATTCTGAAGACAAGCCACTGTGGTGGTCCAGGTGGTTCCATGGTGCCACGCCAAGCCAGGGACTTGGAATTTAGTCTGGGAGGAAGGTGCTGAGTATAGATGAAGAAGGAAAGGAATGGAGAGGGGAGAAAGGGGAAGGCACTTCACACTGATTAAGCAAGCTCCTCACAGGGCTAAGACTTCTCCCCTCTCAGAAGGAGGTGCCCTGTGGCTCTAGGCCCAGAGCTAAAGAACTGGAGCCATTAGGGGCAGCAAGGGGTTGCCTCCCACTTACTTCTGGCTACTTCTCCCTCAGGATAAGTCCTCGTGAGGATCATCTCTGCCCATGGAGCTGCTTCTTCTGGCCCTTAGGCTGGTGTAGGAGGAAGGCTGGAGGTAGATCTTGCTCCCAGTCCACCAGCAAAACACATTCAGTTATTTCTGTGCCTGAGTCTCCCTTCCCCACAGTGATCTCTTTATTCCCCTCCTACCAGAAACGGAGGGAGACAATGGTGTGGGAGATAGGGTTTTCTGAAACCTTTTGGATAAGAAAAAGGCCTCTTAGAGCAGAGATGGGAATAGTTTCCTTTTGTTATTTAGTGCTGGGGCTTTCACACAGGAGTTCAGCCCAGCTTTTAAGTCTTCAGCATCGAGTAATAGTTGGTGTCACCTCCCTGCTGAAATACAGCCATGAAAATGTTTTTTGGTGATAGATTTAGGTTGTACTCCTTAAGAAAAGCCCAAATGTCAAGAATCGCTTCCCACGGGTGCATTTGACTGGGGAGAAGGGGGTCTCAAATGGAAGGGCGGTTGGTCTGTCTAGAAATGGTAAGAACAGTACAGGTTAAAGGCAGTGGAGGCCTGGACTAAACGACCCCTGAAACTCGGAGTTTATGGTGTTTTCAATCTCTGACTGAGCACAAGTTCCTCCCTCTCCCTTTGTGCCTCCTTGGGGACCTGGGCTATTTTCTCCTCTGTGAATGAGAATGGATACATCCATTATGAAAACTAATTGATGTAATTTGAGCCTGCATGCAGTTAAAAACTGTATTAAGAAGGTTTATAAAATCTAACCTCCTGGCTTAACAAGCCTGATTCTCAAAGTGGCTTCTGAGACCCTGGCTGAGGGGTGGTGGTGAGGGGTTGCAGAGGGACCTGCACAGCTGCTGTGGAGGCTGTGGGACAGGAGATGCTATCACCGTCTACCTCTTCCATCCGTGCACCTCTGTGTGCAGGTGTGAGAAGGGCACCGTGCTGCCAAGAAGGGTCCTTTCCACCCTCTGCGGTTGCTGCCGGCTCCCCGATATCTGTCCCTGAGGCCTGAGCCTGGGGTTGGGGAGGATGCTGGCCTTACCTCTGGAGGATCCTGCTTCAGTGTTATAGCCTGGCCTTGACCCCCACCTTGTCATCACTGCCTACCACAGATGCGAGGGGACAGCCACAGAGACTCTGCAACCATGGGCTCTGTCCTTCTTCCTTCTGCCTGTGTATCTGCCTGTGTGTCTGAGAAAGCTGCCTTGACTTCTCAGAGAGTTGAATGGGGTTGGGGGACAGCATCTATATTTTTCAGGTATGGGCACTTACCCCTATTCAAAAAGATTTGAGGAGGCTGGCAGAATGGAACTGGGAGAAGAAAGCCCTCCGCTGGGAGGAAGCTGTCCTGTGCGTGCTGGCCAGGCTGCCTCTTTGATTAGGGCTGATGGAAACCGGCCTGAGGGCGCTGATAGAAGCAGTTGCGTGTAGAGGAGGCACTGCAGCGAAGACAGAGGACGCGGAAGCCGGTGAAGACCCACAGTGAGTCAGAAAGGAGGGCTCTTTGCAACCCCGAAAGTAGAAATTCTTTTCATCTACTGCAAAGGGCAAAAGTTGAAAATTGGTATGATTTCTATCTAAATGTGCTTCCATATTCATATTCTGTTAAATACATCTGTAACCTGTGTGTCTTACACAAATGCAGCTTTCTTTAGCTTTGGAAATAAATCACATAAATCCTGAATAGTCGTCTTTAATAATTTGCTTAGTTGTAGGGCAGTGTTGTGTTTTCAGAAGGCAAGTGTATTTGCTGGAAGAGTGAGCTGGGAGGTGTGAACCACACCATCACGTCTGCTGGAAGTCTAGCAGTTCATAGCATGGAGTTACGGTTAGACCATGTCGCATTGAAGAGTTACCGTCGAACGTACGCTCATCAAACGCCTGGCAGCGTCCTCGGTGCGTCACCTGCCGTAGCCGACTGTGTCTGTTGGCTTTTCTTCCTGTTGGATCAGGGATACACTGCCATGTGTGTTAAGAAAAGCTGGCCTTCCCTACGGGACTGGCCAATCACGGTCGCATGTTTCTGGTACACCACTGCCTTACATAAGGGTAACGGCATGGGACACAATCTTAATCACTGTGATAAAAGTGGAGATGAGGTGAGAGGCTTCAGAGAGAGGTTTTAAAAAAGAGACAAAAGCAGGACGTTGCCTCTCTTCCTCCTCTCCACGTGTCCTAGGTGGATGTGAGGCCAGAACAGAGGCTGCCTTACTGCAACCATGGGGAAACCAGCATGAGCACAGATCCACAGCAGAAGAGTGGCAGAGGGAGAGGGTGAAAGGAACCCAGGTGTTCCTGTCGTTGTTGAGTCATTCAGTTAAAAATCCCTGGAATTTTTCTCTCTATGGCAGTGTGTTTTGTGGGGTAATGAGTTGCCTTATTGGGGTTGGCTTGCTAGTCGGGATGGTTTGCTCTCGCCAACATGCATACGCTTGCTCTGTGAACTACGCTTGCTCTGTGAACCAGTGACCTGATGAGGCAGCATTAGCACCGCCGTCGTTAGGCTGAGGATGAGATTTATGGCACAGTGGTTCGGTAGCTTGCCCAAGGCCACGCGGCTGGTAGGTTCTGGACAGGGGCTCAGAGCACCCGTGAGCTACCCCTGCTGGCCATCACACTGCCCCGTAAAACTGCTGGCAGTCCCTCCTCTGACGGGTCAGCATGTAAGAAATGTCTTCTGGAATGCTGGCCAGACAAATGGAAATCTGCCAGGGTTGGGTACCTCCATGACAGCGGCCAGCCTGCCCTCTTAGTCCCTGACAGCTGCAGCGACAGCATCTGTGATTGCAAAGGGTGACAATTTATATCTCTCATTTCATCACACCATCTATCAGCAGAGTCAGACTTTAAAAATCAATCCCACACTGACTCAGTCCCCAGCAGAGATGGCCTCTGATAGCAGTATCCACACCGTAGGCTGGGCAAGGGCCCTATTCATTTTGAGACTCAGCCAAATTTCCTTCTGACCCAGGCTGGTGAATCTCTGCTCCTTTGCTTTGGTTGGGGTTGGTGTGAGCTGAGGCTGTGATCCCGTTTGTTCCTATGGCCTCCAGGTGGCCTGGGCCTCCATGAATGGGCCACATGGGCATACTGAATGCTTGATTACACTCAGGCCTAGCAGTTATCCGGGCACAGCTGGTTTATGGATCACTTTGTCACCATGTTCCATCCTTCCACATCCCCATCCCTGCAGTGGGAAAACATTGCTTTAGGCAGTGCTAGAGGCCTTCAGCAGGCACTGGCAGCTTCTGGATTCAGGATTAGAACCAAGGAGGAGGAGTCACAGCAAAGATAGGAACAGAAGGCAGAGAGAACAGACACATGGGGGTGTTTGAGAAGGGCCTTTGCAACCTCAGGGAGTGGGAGACACTGGCTCAAGAATAGTAATAATGGCAGTTTCTCTCATCTGTGTTTTCAGGGCATGGACTAAAACTCCCAATGCCCCTGACATGGGCTGAGTCAACGTAATCATAAACATGTGACAGGCACCAATGACAATGGCTGTCTTTTCTTGAGTCCTTATTTTGTGCCATCACTTTACTAATTACATAGATGATCTCATTTAATCCTCATAACAATCCTGTAAAGTGCATACATTACTGCTCCCATTTTATGCATGAGTAGCTGAGACCCAGGGGAATTAAGTTAGTTTTGCAAGGTCATATAACTGGTAGACATGAGAGCCTGGGAGGGAACACAGATCTTCTGCTTCCAAGTTTGATGGGCTCCCAGCTAGCCTGGAGAGACGGTCCTGTTTCAGAGAGACGGTCCTGTTCCTGAGAGACGGTCCTGTTCCTGAGAGACGGTCCTATTTCTGAGAGACGGTCCTGTTCCTGAGAGACGGTCCTGTTCCTGAGAGATGGTCCTGTTCCTGAGAGACGGTCCTGTTCCTGAGAGATGGTCCTGTTCCTGAGAGATGGTCCTGTTCCTGAGAGACGGTCCTGTTCCTGAGCCCTTGGGAAAAATTTGCTTCTCACACCCAGAAGTTGGTGGAAATGCTAGAGAGTTGCACCTTTCATTAGGAGGCGGAGAGAAGAGACCCTGACCAGGATTTTGCTTGTGCAGTTGTTTATTCACTATCTGGGCATTTTGCTGATGGTGCAATCTGCAGAGCTGTTAATGGTAATGAAACTCCAGCGAGTGTCAGGAGACACAGGGGAAGCCAAGGAGAAGTGAGAGGTGGCTGCCAGCTTCCTGAGCTGCCCTTTGTGGGGATTAATGAGGTCTGTGTCTTCTCCTGCTTTAGACATCTCCCGAAAATGTCAGGTGCCTCCTAGACTGTCCTGTGAACCTGTCAGCCTCCCTTCCTGCCACACCAGTCATTGGAGGAGAAACTGCCATGACGTTATGCCATTGCTGTTCCTTCCACACTTGAATTCGGGGCTCTGAGGGCTGTTCAGGCACATGTTGTATAATTCCAGAGCCAACTTTGAGTCCAATTGCTGGACCTCCAAAATCATGCTTATTTAATGGCCTGTGTTGCTTTGTACAATAAGGGTTGAGAATCAATCAAATCCATAATGAGGGGAAGCTAGATTCTTGGCATTCAATGACCGTTCAGGTCCTCACAAGCTATGTATGGCTGTGGAGAAGAGGGAAATCTAAGAGAACATGCACCAGCAGAGAGCCTGAGCTGAGCTCCCATCAAGCAGCCTCAGGCCTGGGCTCCTACGGTGCAGGTTCTAAACAGTGGTTAAACTCAGAGACCTGGGGCCCTGCCTCTTCGGGATTAAAGGAGCTGGAAGAGGCCACAGCAAAAGCTGGCAAAGTTGTCCTCCACTCCAAGCCCAAGGGCGTAGGGTCTGCATCAGTCCTTCCTCTGTCCTTGAGCACTTTTCATGGACCAGCCACTCCTTCAGTCTGGGGAAAAAGCACTGTTTAAGATGTAGGGCTGGAGTCCAGGAACTCTGTCTGGTGGCAGAGGTAGACACGTAGTTAAGTTCATTTAAGGAGGAACAGTGGGGGCCACTGCTGGGAGGGAGTACCCAGGGAGGAGAGAGATGAGAGGCAATGATTCTACCTGCGGGGGTCTGCAGAGCCCTCGGAGGGTTGCCATTCGGTGGGTCGGGGGCATTGAGGAGGATTCCCCCAAGCAGAGAGATGGGGAAGAGGTGATGGAGGGTGAGGAAAAGAAGGTGGGTTTTACAGCCTCAGAGTGGGCACAAATCTTGGTTCTGAAAGATACTTGCTGTGAAACCTGGGAGTGCTCATTCATGGACCGAAGCTTCAATTTCATCAGCAAAAGAAGGGGGAGGCCCATGTTTTGCGGTTGCGGTCAGCACGTAATGTGGATGAGGCGTCAATGCACGTGAGCACGTTTCTCCGAACGCTGGTTTCTTCTCTGCATTCCAGGAGGCAGCAGAAGTTGCAGAGAAGAGTAAGGCACGTTTGAAAAATGCTGAAAAATGAAAAACGTTTCTGTCCAGGTGAGGGTGTGTGCTGAATGACCCAGGGATTTTTTGGGTATGTCATTTCCCATTTCTCACCCCCAAATAGGACTCTGCTTCTCATCTCAGCATTTGTGTAAATATTGAGTATTGGTTAGTGTGTATCAGAGTCCTACTGAGTAGAAATTATATCAGAAAAATTAAGAATCTCTAGAGATGGCAAAGTGCGAAACAAAAATCCCCAGGACAGCAAATGCTCAAAGTTCACCACACATCGCAGTGACAATTGTTGGGGGCCCAGGTCTCTGAGGCTGCCCAGAGGGGCTCAGGTTTTGTAGTGAATACAGGAATCAGCTGGAAGCTGGAGGCCGCGTGACCCTTGGACCCCCCTCCCTTCCAGAAGCAGGTGAACAAGTCTGGGCAGGACCCCGGAGTCTGCATTCCCACGGGAGTGCCTGGTGATTCTAACTCAGCAGGGCCCGGTCCACCCTGAATCCATTGCCCATCTCCATGAAAGCCTCCTTTCACCAGTCAAGTCCCTGGCTAGGGAACGGTCTGGAAACAGAAGTGGAGAATAAAGTTCTGGGAAGAGTTCTATCCCCATGGCCATCCTGCCAATAGGAAGGCTGCCAGTGTCGTGGTCTCAGGAACGCTGGGTGTGGCCCAGATGGAGAAGCCTCCCTCAGGGTGGTCAGGAGGCTTCTGCCTTCTGGGCTCTTCTGCAGCCAATGCCTAAGGCAGCGAGGCCAGCCCTTCCCAGAGAGCCAGCGCTCAGGCCGAGGGTCAGCTGCCACACACCGTGGGACTCGGGAGGCGCTGGAGAGCTCCCCTTTCCAGAGTATCTCCTCTCCGGCCTGAGGTTCTGTCCAACCCACATGGGTTAAAATCCTGAAGGCCCTGCCAGCGTGCAGGTGTGTGGTCCCAAAGGGCCAACATCTTGGACCAGCTGCGCTCAGAGAGCTGCTCTAAGTAGAAGTGAGCTGGGCACCGGCGCCATGGACCAGGACGCAGAAGGAATGACATATTTGGATTCAGTCTGAATCGAGAAGAAAAGTTTCCAGATGGGCATGGGAGTTATTTTAACTTGATGCATTTAACCCACTATTTATTTGGCTCTGAAACGGGTTCTGTGGAAAGACAGTTTCTGCTCCTACCCAGAGGACCCCATCAGTCGTAATGCTGGGAGACTCAAACACGTGTCACTAGCAGCGCTGTGTAGAGGGTGGTTGAAGATGAGGGCCTGGATCTGGGTGAAGTATTGATGGACGTGCAGGATTCCAATGGCAGAAGTGAGGTGGGTGTGCACGGGTGGGTGCGTGTGTGTGAGTAAGGGGAGGGTGTATCTCCAGAGGAGGCAGTGGCCTAAGACAGTTCAGCTGAACTGAATGAAGGGTCCTTACAAGAGGCAGTTAGGCTTGGGGCTTGAGGAACTCCCGAATGCCAGATTCAGAAGGTCTGCAGTTCTAGGGGAGCAGCTGGGGTTTCTGACCTGGAGACTGACGTGTGCTTTGAAAAGCGGGTCTGGTGGCGTAAGGTTGGAGAGGGCCTGGCGATGGCAGCACGGAGAACAGTCATGAGGCTCTTACAGCTGTCTGGTGTGGTGAAACCTTGGCCCTGGCAAGTGGCCTTTGGAGAAGCAATACTCTCAGGCAGTCCCCACTAAATGCCTGCCATATGCAGAGTTTACATTGGTAACTCTAATTGTAGCAATCAGCCAGTCAGGTGAAGGTGATTCCCACCGTTCACTCTTCCAACTCAGTATGCATTGAGTGCTTCTTTGATCCGCTAATGGGACAGACACAGCCTTCACTCTCAGAGAGCTGACCTTCTCATGTATTTTGTATGGCTCTTTTCAGAGAGGAGAAAACTTAGAGAGAAAACCAGCAACTTGCTCAAAGCTCACCAGCTAGTAATTGATGGAGTGTGGATTCAAATGTGTGTCTTGCTGGCTGGAAATGGCCTAAAAACACTCCCTGATATTTCCTGATCATTTCCTGGGCAAGGTGATAAGTGGGTTATTATTTACGTGCTATCATTTGATCACCATAACAACTTTAATGAAGGACGTATTAATTATAACCCATTTTTAGATGATGAAAGTGAGATGCAGAAAGGTAAAGCTGTCCAAGTCACAGTGAGTGGAAGAGCCAAAATTAGATATTTGTGGCCAGGCATGGAGGCTTATGCCTGTAATCCCAGCACTTTGAGAGGCCAAGGTGGGTGGATCACCTGAGATCAGGAGTTCAAGACCTGCCTAACCAACATGGTGAAATCCCATCTCTACTAAAACAAACAAACAAACAAAACTTAGCCAGGCATGGCGGTGCCCACCTGTAATCCCAGCGATCGGGAGGCTGAGGGCGAGAATCACTGGAACTGGTAGCTGCAGTGAGCCGAGATTGAGCCACTGCACTCCAGCCTGGGTGACAGACTGAGACTCCATCTAAAAAAAAAAAAAAAATTAGATATTTGTTTCCAGGCCATCTGATATCAGGGCCTTACTCAAGCATTGCACTATCCAGAGGCCCTCCCTTCCTTCCTCCCTTCCTTCCTTCCTTCCTTCCTTCCTTCCTTCCTTCCTTCCTTCCTCCCCAAAGAATTCAATATGGTTTTGGCAACCACGGCAGTGTGTATGGGGAGGTGGTGGTGGGGAGGATCAAAAAGAGAAGAGTGGAAGATGGTGCTGGGTTCTCAACCCTGTGCCCCTGGCAGAGAGGAACCTGGAAGCAGAGCAGGCCTGGGTGGAGGTTTGGGGAAGGGAAGCCAGGAGGGACCCTAGTGTGTGGCCCTGGGGATCCAGGGGCAGCAGGAGGATGTGGGTTCTCTGTAAGAAGAGACCAAACAGAGAGGAACCCTGAGTGGAGGACCGTTTTCATCTGTGGCCTGTATTCAGACAGCTGCAGACTGAGATCCTGATAGGAGAAGGCATTGTCCAAGAACGCACAGCTGGACAAGCTGGGGGTGTTGCTCTGACAATGAGAGGAATTCTGGATCTGGAAACAGGACTAGCTTAGGTGTGGGAGAGGGGCAGCTCTGTGTCCCCACATGCCGGGCTCCCTGTGTACAGGCAATGTGGCATGTCAGAAGGTGCAGCCCTGCCTTCAAGCCTCCATTGTCTTCTCCCCAGGACAGAGATGACTGTTCTAGGCACCACCTCCAACCCGTGTGCTGTGACCGTCTGTATGATGTCTGTCTGTATGTCTGTCTTCCCAGACAGAATTGGAGTGTCTCACCAGAGGAGAGCATGTCTGCAGGGCTTTGCATCCCTCCTTGGACATGTCTAATACCTAGCACTCAGAAAGCATCCAGTAAATATTTGTGGAAAGAAAGGAGTGGAGAAAGGGAGAAAAGGGGAAAGGGAGTGGGGGAGAGAGAGAAGACTGCTTCTTGCCCAGGGCCTGGCATGGGGCAGAGGCAGAGCAGTGGGGTCTTCAGCTATGTCCCACTCTGTGCACACTGAGTCTTGGCCCTCAGAGGGTGCAGCGTTGGGGGCCCTGGCCTGTCTGGAAAGGTGCACCAGCCGAGTGGCCTGCCCTGACCACCGGGCTCACCCATGACTGCCGGGGTGGCTACAGCGAGTTCCTGACACTGAGTACAGCACTCATTTATTGGGGCCCTTCCACCCATGCGCTGTCCACTTCCTGGGCTGCTGCTGTGGGCGTGCGAGGCCTTGCTGCCCAGCTCCAGTAGTGACCCTGGCTGCTCCTCGGTGGGGCCTTCCCTGCCTGCTCCGCTCCACTGCCACTGCTGGGCTCTCAGTGCTAGGTCCCTGTGGCTCTGGAGTCTTTGCTGGGTCTGGGCAGTGTCTCTTCCTCTCCAGCTCATCCTTGGGTCTCTTCGCCCTTGCCAGGGGCAGGCGTCCTGGTGAGAGGTCGACCTCCTGCATGAAGGCTCTCAAGAGGCCAGTTCAAAGCCAAGTTCCGGGTCTGTGCCAGTGGGGCATCTCCTCCATCAGATGGTCACTCCCCTCCTGGTCTACACCCGTGGGATGCTTCTCCTCCTTCAGATGGTCACTCCCCTCCTGGTCTACACCCATGGGATGCTTCTCCTTCAGATGGTCACTCCCTGTCCTAGTCTACACCCGTGGGATGCTTCTCCTTCAGGAGATGGTCACTCTCCCTCTTGGTTGCTCAGTCCAAAAATAACCTGAATGGAAAACTGTGTGGAATTATTTTTTTAAAGAATTGAAACTGGAACTATCATTTCATCCAGCCATCCCCCTACTAGGAATACACCCAAAGAAAAAGAAATCATTATATCAGAAAGATAGAACATGCATGTGGATGTTCACTGCAGCACCATTTACTATAGGAAAGATGGGCAGTTGAGCTAAGTGTCCATCAGTGGTAGGCTGGATAAAGAAAATGTGTTACACACACAGCATGGAATACTACTCAGGCATAGCAAAAACTGAAATCATGCCTTTTGCAGCAACATGGATGGAACTCGAGGTCAGGAGTTAGAGACCAGCCTGGCCAACATGGTGAAATCCTGTCTCTACTAAAAATGCAAAAATTAGCCGGGCGTGGTGGCACAAGCCTGTAGTCCCAGCTACTCTGGAGGCTGAGGCAGGAGAATCTCCTGAACCCAGGAGGTGGAGGCTGCAGTGAGCTGAGATCACACCACTGCACTCCAGACTAGGCAACAGAGTGAGATCCCGTCTCAAAACAAAATAAAACAAAAAAAGCATACAAAGCACAGGAGCTGCCTCTGGTCCCCTTTGTCTTTCATTCAACTTCCAGAAATCCCAGCAAAGGCTCCTGCAAAAACTCCTAGAATCCAGTTTTTCCTCCATTACTACCGCCCTGATTGAGCCTCCATAACCCTCACCCATTGCTACCGCCCTGACCTGAGCTCACCTCCATAACCCTCACCCATTGCTGCCGCCCTGACCTGAGCTCACCTCCATAACCCTCACCCATTGCTGCCGCCCTGACCTGAGCTCACCTCCATAACCCTCACCCATTGCTGCCGCCCTGACCTGAGCTCACCTCCATAACCCTCACCCATTGCTGCCGCCCTGACCTGAGCTCACCTCCATAACCCTCACCCATTGCTGCCGCCCTGACCTGAGCTCACCTCCATAACCCTCACCCATTGCTGCCGCCCTGACCTGAGCTCACCTCCATAACCCTCACCCATTGCTGCCGCCCTGACCTGAGCTCACCTCCATAACCCTCACCCATTGCTGCCGCCCTGACCTGAGCTCACCTCCATAACCCTCACCCATTGCTGCCGCCCTGACCTGAGCTCACCTCCATAACCCTCACCCATTGCTGCCGCCCTGACCTGAGCTCACCTCCATAACCCTCACCCATTGCTGCCGCCCTGACCTGAGCTCACCTCCATAACCCTCACCCATTGCTACCGCCCTGACCTGAGCTCACCTCCATAACCCTCACCCATTGCTACCGCCCTGACCGGAGCCTCCGTAACTCTCACCCAAGTGCTTCCTAATGTATCCTGGCTGGTGCTGCTGAATTCTATGTCTGTCCACTGATCTTTAAAATGTGGTAGGTGGCAAGTCTTTTCTCAAAACCCTCCAGCAGCATCTCTGTCTCTCAGAGTTGAGATCCTGCAGTGGCCTTCCTGGCCTCAGGTCATGTCTGCTGTCCCTGTCCTGTAACCTCGGCCACTATACTCCAGCCACATGGCTTTGTGTTTCCCTTGGACATACACAGCACGTTTCTGCCCCATGGTTTTGGCCCTTGCTGTCCTTTCTGCCTGGAGCTCCTTCTCCTCCCTCTGCACCACAGATTCCCCCTTCCTTTCAGGATGGCAGAGACATTATACTGCCATAACCACACCCCGTATTCACCCTTACACGATGTGTCCCTCTCTGGCCAGCTATGGGCTCAGCTCCATGTGTCCCTCATCCTGGCAGCAAAGCTGGCTGGGGCGGCCACCTGAAGTATGTCTCATGGAGCTGACTCAATGAGAGACACAGTCCATTCCACGCACAGTCCACTGCCACAGTAAGTCACGTGGCCAGCCCTGATTTCACCTGCACAGGAAAAGCCTGCACCCACTACCCACGGAGAAGGAGCTAGAGCTGGGATGACTGTGAGCAGGATGCTAACAACCACAAAGTTCTTCTTAGATCTCTCCTCTCTAACAGGCCTAGGCAACATAGCAACACACACCACGACAACCCCACATGAAGGCAACCCCTCCTCTGACAGCTTCTGGTGACAAAGCCACCCCTCTTGTGACAGCCTGAGGTCACACAACAGCTCCTCCCCTGACAACCTCAGGTCACACAGTAAACCTTCAACTGACTTCATGTCACACAGCCACCCCTCCGCTGACAACCTCACGTCACACAGCCACCCCTCTCCTGACAACCTCAGGTGACACAACAACTCCTCCCCTGACAACCTCAGGTGACACAGCCACCCCTCCCCTGACAACCTCACATCACACAGCCACCCCTCTCCTGACAACCTCAGGTGACACAGCCTGAGGCTGTAACCTGTGTGACCTCTGACAACCTCAGGTCACACAGTAACCCTTCAACTGACAACTCAGGTCACACAGCCACCCCTCCCCTGACAACCTCAGGTGACACAGCAACTCCTCCTTTTGAAGCCTCAGGTCACACAGCAGCCCCTCCCCTCACCACCTCAGGTCACACAGCCACTCCTCCTCAGACAACTTCTGACACAGCAACTCCTTGCCACCTTGCCACTCTCCCATACCAACTGTAAGTGGGCATCCCCTCCTGCCCACCCTTGAGAGCCCCATGTGAGGTAGCCAGCCTTTCCCTGGCCCTGGGCCCTCCGTTTCTGCTTGCTGTCTCCTCTGTTCCTCCCAAAAACTCACTGCTCTGCCACATGATCTACTGTTTCCCTGCTGTGTTAGTCCGCTTGGGCTGCTGGAGGAGCACACCTCGGGCAGGGAGGCCTAGATCCGCCTGTCCGTGGTTCTGCAGGCCCAGGGCTGCGGAGCCTCTGTGTGGGGGGCCCTTCCTGCTTTGCAGGTGGCTATCTCCTCACATGTCTCCAGGTGGCTGCAGGCAGACGGAGAGACGCTTTCCTCCTCTTTCTCATCATGGCGGCTCCTCCCTGATGACCCGATTGCCTCCCAAAGATCCCATTTCCAAACACCGTGGCACTGGGCATTGGATTTTGCTGTACGCCTTCTGGGGGACACACTGCTGCTCACAGGCATTGGGTTTTGCTGTATACCTTCTGGGAGACACACTTCTGTCCACAGCACCTGTTTTTGTCTCTCCCTGATCAGAGTGCAGTCTCTAAGGGGGCCTTTTTCGATTCTGTTCATTGTGATGTTGCCGCATGTAGAACAGTGACCAGCACGTAGTGAGTGCAGGATCAGTATTCTCTGAGTAACTGTTACAGCCTGAATTGTGGCCCCCTCCGGTTTACATGGGAAAGCTCTATAACCCCCAATGTGGGGGTGTTTGGAGACAGGGTCTTTGAGGAGGTCGTAGGGTGGGGCTCTCGTCGGATAAGGCTGGTGTTCTTTTAAGAAGAAGAAGAGACGTCAGGGCTGAGTGTGTCACGCAGGGAAGGAAAGACCATGTGAGGACACAGTGAGAAGACGGCCATGTGCAGGCTGGGAAGGGAGCCCTCACCAGGCACCACCCTTGAAGTCCCAGCCTCCAGAACTCTGAGCAATAAATGCCTGGGTTGTTTTTTTCTTTCTGTTTTTGTTTTTGTTTTGTTTTTTATTTTTGTTTGTTATTATTATTATTATTATTTTATTATTGTACTATTGTATTTTATTAAGTTCTAGGTTACATATGCACAACCTGCAGGTTACATATGTATACATGTGCCATGTTGGTGTGCTGCACCCATTAACTCGTCATTTACATTAGGTAAATCTCCTAATGTTATCCCTCCCCCATCCCCACACCTCATGACAGGACCCGGTGTGTGATGTTCCCCTTCCTGTGTCCAAGTGTTCTCATTGTTCAATTCCCACCTATGAGTGAGAACATGCGGTGTTTGGTTTTCTGTCCTTGCGATAGTTTGCTCAGAATGATGGTTTCCAGCTGCATCTATGTCCCCACAAAGGACGTGAACTCATCCTTTATTATGGCTTCAAGGGTGTGCCACACCCTTGAAGCCACATTTTCTTAATCCAGTCTATCATTGATAGACATTTGGGTTGGTTCCAAGTCTTTGCTATTGTGAATAGTGCCACAATAAACATACCTGTGCATGTGTCTTTATAGCAGCATGATTTATAATCCTTTGGCCATATACCCAGTAATGGGATGGCTGGGGCAAATGGTATTTCTAGTTCTAGATCCTTGAGGAATCGCCACACTATTTTCCACAATGGTTGAACTAGTTTACAGTCCCACCAACAGTGTAAAATGTTCCTGTTTCTTCCCATCCTCTCCAGCACCTGTTGTTTCCTGTCTTTTTAATGATTGCCATTCTAACTGGTGTTAGATGGCATCTCATTGTGGTTTTGATTTGCATTTCTCTGATGGCCAGTGATGGTGAGCATTTTTTCATGTGTCTGTTGGTTGCATAAATGTCTTCTTTTGAGAAGTGTCTGTTCATATCCTTTGCCCACTTTTTGATTGTTTGATTTTTTCTCGCAAATTTGTTTAAGTTCTTTGTAGATTCTGGATATTAGCCCTTTGTCAGTAGATGGCAAAAATTTTCTCCCATTCTGTAGGTTGCCTGTTCACTCGGTACTTTCTTTTGCTGTGCAGAAGCTCTTTAGTTTAATTAGATCCCATTTGTCTATTTTGGCTTTTGTTGCCATTGCTTTTGGTGTTTTAGACATGAAGTCCTTGCCATGCCTATGTCCAGAATGGCATTGCCTAGGTTTTCTTCTAGCGTTTTTATGGTTTTAGGTCTAACATTTAAGTCTTTATTCCATCTTGAATTACTTTTTGTATAAAGTGTAAGGAAGGGATCCAGTTTTAGCTTTCTACATATGGCTAGCCAGTTTTCCCAGCACCATTTATTAAATAGAGACTCCTTTCCCCATTTCTTGTTTTTGTCAGGTTTGTCAAAGATCAGATGGCTGTAGATGTGTGGTATTATTTCTGAGGGCTCTGTTCTGTTCCATTGATCTATATCTCTGTTTTGGTACCA